>NW_027361684.1:20372500-20630000 GCF_039654945.1 Dendrobates tinctorius
TCAACGCAGGAGTAATCGTCCCCGTTCCTGAACAGGAACGTTTTACCGGCTTTTACTCAAAACTGTTTGTGATACCAAAAAAGGATGGCTCAGTTCGTCCCATACTAGACCTCAAAAGGCTAAACAGATGTGTCCGCTTACGCCATTTCAGGATGGAGTCTATTCGGTCGGTAATTACGTCTATGGAGGATCAGGAATTCCTATGTGCCATAGATATCCGGGATGCCTACCTGCACGTCCCCATTTTTCAGGGACATCAAAGGTTTCTGCGTTTTGCTGTCCAAAACCAGCATTTCCAGTTTGTGGCCCTGCTATTCGGGCTGGCAACAGCCCCCAGAATTTTTACAAAGATTATGGCAGCAATGGTAGCTATATTAAGGTTCAGAGGTATAGTATTAGTACCGTATCTCAACGATATACTCGTCAAAGCGCCCTCCTTCGCTCAGGCCCGGGAAAACCTAGCGGTGTTTCTAAACACTCTATCCTGGTTTGGTTGGATCGTAAACAGGGAGAAATCTAACCTATCGCCAACACAACACCTAGAATTCTTAGGGATGATAATCGACACCCGCCGCTCCAGGGTCTTTCTCCCAGAAAGAAAGTGGATTACCCTCCAGCAGGGAATTCGCTCTCGGTTAAAATTCCGGCTTCCATCCTTTCACGCTGCCAGGAGAGTCCTGGGGAGGATGGTGGCAGCCTCAGAGGCAATACCATTTGCCCTGTTCCGTTCCAGGATACTGCAGAGGAACATCCTCCGTCAGTGGGACAGGTCCATCTCTTCGCAGGCTCGCCCCTTCCTCCCTTCCATTCAGACCAGGGAGTCCATCAAGTGGTGGCTGACCTCCCTCCTCGTTCAGCTGGGACAGCCTTTTCCCCCTGTCCACTGGAAGGTGGTAACTACAGATGCCAGTCTCCTGGGCTGAGGTGCGGTATTCCGTCACCTGACGGTCCAGGGACGATGGTCAAGGCGAGAATCCTCACTATCAAACAACATTCTAGAACTGAGGGCAGTCATTCTAGAACTGAGGGCGGTCTTTCTAGCACTCCTACATTGGGAAACATACCTCAACAACCAGCCAGTCCGGATTCAAACGGACAATGCCACGGCGGTGGCATACATCAATCACCAAGGGGGAACCAGGACTCCCGGCCGAGGTATCCAGAATCTTCAACTGGGTGGAAACCGCAATTCCGGCAGTTTACATTCCCGGCACAAACAACACGGCCGCCAACTTCCTCAGTCGGGAAGGGCTCGCTGCAGGAGAATGGTCCTTACATCAGGACGTGTTCCGTCAGATATGCCAGCTATGGGGGACTTCAGATGTGGACCTCCTGGCATCGTGACAGAACAGAAGGGTCCTACTGTTTGTCTCAAGATACCGCGATCCTCTAGCAATAGGGGTCGACGCGCTGGTCATTCCCTGGACACAGTTCAGACTCCCTTACCTGTTCCCTCCCTTCCTCTCCTGCCCAGACTGCTAAAGAAGATCAAGGCGGAAGGGGTGCCGGTCATATCGATCGCCCCGTACTGGCCCAGGAGGGCCTGGTTCGCAGAAATTATCAGTATTCTCGCAGGCACCCCCTGGAGACTCCCCGACAGACCAGATCCCCTGGCTCAGGGGCCGTTTTACCACCCAAATTCTCGGCTGCTCAATTTGACGGCATGGCTGTTGAAACCACAATACTGAGAGCAGCGGGATTTTAGGACTGAGTCATTAGTACAATAATAATAATAATAATAATTTTTATTTATATAGCGCCAACATATTCCGCAGCACTTTACAATTAAGCGGGGACATGTACAGACAATAAATTCAATACAAGTTAAGACAATTCAAACAATGACATTAGGAGTGAGGTCCCTGCTCGCAAGCTTACAATCTACAAGGAAATGGGGGGACACAGTAGGTGAGAAATGCTTGTTAATTCAGGTCTGGCAATTATAATAGGGATTTTCATATAAAGCTGCATGATCCGGTCATCAGCCCGTGTGTTTAAGTGCAATAGACAAGTATCAAGTGCAGTTATCATGTGCATGAAGGGTGTGGAGACAGATGAATAGTAGGGTGCAGATTCAGAATAATATTTGGAAGGAGGGAACAGGGCAAAGTTAGCTTGCTGAGTAGTTGATGTGATAGGCTTCTTTGAAGAGATGGGTTTTCAAAGCGCGCTTGAATAGGTCAGGGCTAGGTATCAGTCTGATCGTCTGGGGAAGTGCATTCCAGAGAGCTGGAGCAGCACGAGAGAAGTCTTGGAGACGGAGGTGCGAGGTTCGGATTACGGGGGATGTTAGTCTTAGGTCATTTGTAGAACGGAGGGCACGTGTAGGGCGATAGACAGAGATGAGAGAGGAGATATAAGGCGGTGCAGAACAGTGGACAGCTTTGTGGGTGAGAGAGATGAGTTTATACTGGACCCTGTAGCGAATAGGTAGCCAGTGTAATGACTGGCACAAGATGGAGGCATCGGTGAAGCGGCTGGACAGAAATATGACCCTGGCTGCTGCATTCAAGATGGATTGGAGAGGAGAAAGTTTGGTAAGAGGGAGACCGATCAGAAGAGAGTTGCAGTAGTCCAGACGAGAATGAATAAGAGCGACAGTAAGAGTCTTAGCAGTTTCAAAGGTGAGAAAAGGTCGGATTCTGGAGATGTTTTTAAGATGCAGGTGACAAGAGCGACTGAGTGATCGGATGTACGGAGTAAAGGAAAGTTCAGTGTCGAATATGACCCCAAGACAGCGGGCATGCTGCTTGGGAGTTATGGTTGAACCCTCCAGGGTTATTTCGATGTTAGGTAGAGTGAGGTTAGTAGAGGGGAGAAACACAAGAAGTTCAGTTTTAGAGAGATTTAGTTTCAGATAGAGGGAGGACATGATGCTAGAGACAGCAGACAGACAATCCTTGGTATTTTGAATTAGGGTAGGGGTGATGTCAGGGGAAGAAGTGTATAATTGGGTGTCATCAGCATAGAGATGATACTGGAACCCAAATCTGCTGATTGTTTGTCCAATAGGGGCAGTGTATAAAGAGAAGAGGAGGGGGCCTAGGACTGAGCCCTGCGGGACCCCGATAGTAAGGGGACGAGAAGAGGAAGAGGAGCCGGAAAAAGATACAGTGAAGGAGCGGTCAGAGAGGTAGGAGGAGAACCAGGAGAGGGCTGTGTCCTTGAGGCCTATAGAGCGGAGCATAGTGAGGAGGAGCTGGTGATCCACAGTGTCAAATGCGGCAGAGAGATCCAGGAGAATCAGCAGGGAGCAATGACCTTTCGATTTAGCTGTTATTAAATCATTAGAGACTTTAGTGAGGGCAGTTTCAGTAGAGTGTAAAGAGCGGAAACCAGATTGTAAGGGGTCGAGAAGAGAGTTATCCGAGAGATAGCGGATTAGACGGGAGTGGACCAGGCGTTCCAGGAGTTTAGAGATGAAGGGAAGGTTAGAGACAGGTCTGTAGTTAGCAGTGCAGTTCTGGTCCAGGGATGGCTTTTTAAGTAAAGGGGTTATGATGGCATGTTTAAATGAGGAGGGAAATATACCTGAAGAAAGAGAGAGGTTAAATATTTTAGTCAGGTGAGTGGTGACCACTGGTGAGAGAGACTGCAGGAGCTGTGAAGGAATAGGGTCACTGTTGCAGGTTGTAGGCCGAGCAGAAGCGAGGAGCTTGGAAACTTCTTCTTCTGAAACAGGCTCAAAGATGTCTAGTGAGCTTGAGGTGCGGCAGGGAAGGGGATCCAGGCACTGAGGAGATAGGGCTGAGATATCCTGATGGATGTGGTTGATTTTTTCTAGGAAATAAGTGGCCAGATCCTCACCGCTGAGGTTGGTGATGGGGGCCTGTACTTTAGGTTTCAGGAGGGAGTTTAAGGTTTCAAAAAGTCGTCTTGGGTTGTTGGATAGTGAGGTGATGAGGGTGGTGAAGTAGGATTGTTTGGCCAGATGAAGGGCAGAGTTATAGGTTTTGAGCATGAACTTATAGTGGATGAAGTCTTCTGCTAAGAGAGATTTTCTCCACTGCCGCTCTGCACACCTCGAGCAGCGCTGAAGAGAGCGTGTTTGCGTTGTGTGCCAGGGCTGCTTTTGTCTGTGTTGGGTCTTTCTGCGTATAGAAGGTGCTGCTTCATCTAGGGCATTCTTCAGTGTATTATTGAAGTGTGACAATGCTATGTCTGGACAGGAGAGGGTGGAGATGGGGGCTAAAGATGTGTGGAGATTGTCCCTAAGCTGTTGGGTATTAATGGTACGTGTATTCCGATAAGTGTGGTAAGTGGGGGTGTCCCGGGTGAGGAGACAATTCTTGACAGAGAAGGAAAGAAGGTTGTGGTCCGAGAGCGGGAGAGGTGAATTAGTAAAGTTGTGCAGCGAGCCGGGACGGGAGAAAACCAGGTCCAGAGTATTCCCGTCCTCATGTGTAGGAGAATTAGTAAACTGTGAGAGGCCGAATGAAGAAGTTAGAGAAAGAAGATGAGAGGCAGACTGGGAGAGCGGATCATTGATGGGGATGTTAAAGTCTCCCATGATGAGGGTGGGGATGTCACAGGACAGAAAGTGAGTAAGCCAGGTGGTGAAGTGGTCTAGAAACTGGCGGGAGGAGCCTGGAGGGCGATAAACGACCGCCACTCGTAAGGAGAAGGGCTTAAAGAGTCTGACGGCGTGGACTTCAAAGGAAGGAAATGTAAGTGATGGAACCGGGGGGATGACCTGGAAAGCACATTGTGATGAAAGGAGCAAACCAACACCTCCACCCTGTCTGTTCTCAGGTCTGGGGGTATGTGAAAATATCAGCCCACCAAACGAGAGAGCGGCAGCAGCGGTGGTGTCTGAATGCTGGATCCAGGTTTCTGTAATAGCCAGAAGGTTAAGGGAATTAGAGAGAAAAAGATCGTGAATGTAAGTCAGTTTGTTACACACAGACCGTGCATTCCAGAGAGCACATTGGAAAGTGAGAGGAGAAGGCATGCACTGAATGTTAATAAGATTAGCAGGGTTTCTATATGCAGCTGGAGAAGAGTAATGTATGCTGGTGGAGGGAGGCCCAGGGTTGGGGGAGATGTCACCTGCAACTATTAAAAGGAGAAAAAACAGAAAAAGCAGGTGGTGGGATGATTTGTATGAACGTTTTGAGTGCTGCATGGAGGTTTTGGATGGTTTGGTGTGGGTAAGAAATGTCAATAGAGCCTCAGAGTTAAACATGGAAGAGGGGAAAAGGGAGGGGTGGATATGCAGAGAGTGCACAGAATGTGTAAAAGGGCAGGCGAGTTGTTAAAAAGCAGAAGTGAAGACAAATAAGCAGCAGGTTGATATGATCAATGCATATTTAGTACAACTGACCAAGAAGCAAGCGTGCATGAAAAACTTATGCACCTTACCTGTCTCCTGCCCTGTCCAACTGCATTGTCTAACTGCAAAACACTTTATCCTGTTGCACGCGTAAGCCCGCACGCGTGCTATCCCAGCCAGAGCTAAATATATATGAAATGAAATGTCTGCTAGCTTCAGCCACCAAAAGGCCACAATCAGTAATTAACCAATTAGCACAAGGCCAGAGCAGGCATTACTATGCAGGGTAAATAACTAACGCTGGACAAGGCCATCAAACTGAGAAAGGGAAAAAAAAAAAAAAAAAAAAAAAAAAAAAACACCCTTTCTACACTTCAAAGCAGAAACCAAATAGAAAAAAAAATAAAGACCCACCACAGGAGTGATGGAATGAAATACCATAAAAATATCTGGCACTATATGATGCAGTTCACACTTGTCAGACAGCACACATGGATGATGGAATGAAATACCATAAAAATATCTGGCACTATATGATGCAGTTCACACTTGTCAGACAGCACACATGGATGATGGAATGAAATACCACAGGAGTGATGGAATGAAATACCATAAAAATATCTGGCACTATATGATGCAGTTCACACTTGTCAGACAGCACACATGGATGATGGAATGAAATACCATAAAAATATCTGGCACTATATGATGCAGTTCACACTTGTCAGACAGCACACATGGATGATGGAATGAAATACCACAGGAGTGATGGAATGAAATACCATAAAAATATCTGGCACTATATGATGCAGTTCACACTTGTCAGACAGCACACATGGATGATGGAATGAAATACCATAAAAATATCTGGCACTATATGATGCAGTTCACACTTGTCAGACAGCACACATGGATGATGGAATGAAATACCACAGGAGTGATGGAATGAAATACCATAAAAATATCTGGCACTATATGATGCAGTTCACACTTGTCAGACAGCACACATGGATGATGGAATGAAATACCACAGGAGTGATGGAATGAAATACCATAAAAATATCTGGCACTATATGATGCAGTTCACACTTGTCAGACAGCACACATGGATGATGGAATGAAATACCATAAAAATATCTGGCACTATATGATGCAGTTCACACTTGTCAGACAGCACACATGGATGATGGAATGAAATACCATAAAAATATCTGGCACTATATGATGCAGTTCACACTTGTCAGACAGCACACATGGATGATGGAATGAAATACCATAAAAATATCTGGCACTATATGATGCAGTTCACACTTGTCAGACAGCACACATGGATGATGGAATGAAATACCTGTGTGAAGAAGAGAAGAGAGGAACATCAGCTTCAATGCATTGTCTAACTGCAAAACACTTTATCCTGTTGCACTTAATATCTGTTGCACGCGTAAGCCCGTACAATGATCCAAGCTAGGAAGCCATCCTCTTCCAGGGTCTAATATCGAGCCTGGAAGGCCTATTTTGGCCGGTGTGAGTCTAAACACATCACACCTATGCCCTGTTCCCTACCATCTGTCCTAGCTTTTCTCCAGGCAGGGATTAGATGTCGATATGGCCCTAAGTTCCTTGAAAAGCAAGGTATCGGCTGTTTCCTATTCTTTTTCAAAAGAATTTGGCCTCCCGCTTACAGGTTAAGACCTTTCTGCAAGGGGTGGCACATGCAGCCCCTCCTTACAGATCACCAGTGGCTCCATGGGATCTTAACTTAGGTCTGGGAAGCCTTGATGGATTCACCCTTTGAACCCCTTCAGGAAGCTCCCATGTCTTTGTTGTCCTGGAAGGTGGTATTTCTCGTAGCCATCACCTCTATTAGGTGGGTTTCAGAATTAGCGGCATTCTCCTGTCGCCCTCCATTCTTAATTATACACCAGGACAAGGTTGTTTTGCGGCCTCCTCCTGACTTTCTTCCCAAGGTGGTATCTGCCTTCCACCTGAACGAGGATATAATCCTTCCGTCAATTTATCTGCTCCAACCCATCCTCTGGAGCGTTCTTTGTATAAGCTAGACCTGGTCAGGGCGATAAGGGTCTATCTGGCCAGGACCGCTCCCTTCAGGAAGGCAGACTCACTTTTTGTTATCCCCAATGGGGTGAGAAGAGGCCTTCCGGCCTCTCAGGCAACAATTGCCTGCTGGATCAGAATGGCAATTCTGGAAGCCTACCAGGTGAATGACAGGGTGTCCCCTGCTGGGGTCAAGGCCCATTCAAGCCGGGCGGTACCCAATAGGGTGTCAGCCATGCAGTTGTGCAAGGCAGCCACATGGTCGTCCGTGCATACTTTTTAAAGGTTCTATAAGGTCCATACCTATGCTTCAGCGGACGCCAGCCTAGGCAGAAGAATCTTGCAGGTGGCAGTGGTGAGTTCTCCGACCTGAAGGAAGTTTGTCTTCTCCCACCCCAGGGACTGCTTTTGGACGTCCCACGGTTCCTGTGTCCCCCAATGAGACGAAAGAGAAAACAGGATTTTGGTTGCTTACTGTAAAATCTGTTTCTCAGAATCTTCCTTGGGGGACACAGCGCCCTCCCATGATTTTATTGCTTGTAATGAATATATGATGACTTGCATGATAATGTCTCCTACTGCTTTTTCACTAACTGATTGTCCTACAGCCGGTCGGAGGGGTGTATACTGCGGAGGCGGAGTTAACATTTTTTTCATGGCATAGTGTCAACCTCCTAGTGACAGCAGCACACACCCATGGTTCCTGTGTCCCCCAATGAAGACTCTGAGAAACAGATTTTACGGTAAGCAACCAAAATCCTGTTTTTTCCATTTCCTTTATACAGATGACCCTCCTGAATCGATGCACGCTGCAGTGCAAACAGAACCTCCCCTAACACAACAGCCATCTACTCCAGAGAGACGATCGGCTCTACGATCAGGTCTAGAAGTCTTAATTCAAGCCGGACACCTGAAAGGGCTGCACAGAAGCACCATGGGGCAGAACAAGAGCAGAGGAGTGCTGATTCCCCAGAGGCCAAAGGTACAAAGCGCACGGCTCTTAAAGGGAAATGCCAGCGTTGATGGCAGGTCTGTTTTATTAAGTGCAAGTATACACCATGAATAATTCTGGAGCATCTTTTTGTCAAACGGGACTGATTGGACAATGTTAGGATGCAGTCAGACTGCGGTATAAATTGGACCGAGATCAAAATGCAGTGCACGGACTTGCTGGCTGCTGTCCTGACCCGTGCGTGATCACTTCATGAATTTCTATGGAGCTGTTACCCTCTGGTCAAGAGAGCCGCCGGCCAGTCTGTGCACTGCATTCAGATTTAGTAATGTTAGAAAATGCCTCCAATTAGAAATGTAGTATAGTTTTTCTGATTCACAAATGAGTTCAGATAACGTGTTATCCAAGTATCGTGGGCGTGCTCGAATAGTATGTTCGAGTCCCTGCAGTTGCATTTGTTGTGGCTGAAAGAACAAACGGGCAATGAATAATGCAGCCGTTAGGACTTGAACATATTATTCGACCACGCCCAAGGTACTCTTACAACACACGAGTATGCTCTGCTAACACCTTATCCGAGCACATTCCCTCATCACTAATCCGCTATGTCTCTTTCCTCATGTGCAGGCATTGCAGGACTTTAGGTATCCAGGGTTATGACCACTAGTAACTAACTAACTGTCACTATATCAGTGGTCATAACCATGGATACCTAAGGTCCTGCATGGGAAAGAGACATAGCGAATCAGAAAAATGTTTTCTAATTGGAGGTATTTGTTATTATTATTACACCTACATATTGGGATAGGATCTTGGAGATGGGAATACCCCTTTAAAGCCTCCTTCACATGTCTGTGTAAATCATGTACATGAAAAATGGTACCGGTGTCATCTGTGTGTCCATTTTTCCTATCAGTGTCATCAGTATTTCACCCGTATGGATAAAAGAAAAAAAGAAATTACAAAGTTTAATTATAGTGGTTTGAAAAAACCACTATATTGTAATCCGAACGCTGCTAACTTATTCTTCTTCTTCTTATTATTATTAAGTTGATTTCCGCAATTAATGCGGCCCGAACCGCTACACGCACAGACTCCGTTGAGGTGTCGTTTCGAAGCCAGTGTCCATGAGAGGTGTGCTAATTATTTTTCGTGTCGATCGGATTTGTAGTTTTTGCGCAATTTGCGTTTGAAAATTTTTTTTCCCGTCTTTGGAATGCACTGTCTCAATGCATTTGAATGGGAAATGGCAAAACATGCCCTGAGGCGATTGAAATGGCAGTTGAGCTCATTGATATGCGCAGGCAGATCCAGTTACTATGCCAACGCCTACGAACGTCACATGACCTCTCCAAGACAGAGCTTCTGCCACATAATATCAGCTCTTAAAGCAAAACCCACAGCACAAATGCAAATCTAGCTTCATTACATGACGCATGCCCCTGAGAGAGAATGTGCGCCAAAGTGGATTTAGAAGCCCAGTGAGCCACCCTGGCTCTTAAAGGGCCGACGCGCCAAAGTGATTCTTAAAGGGCCGGCGCGCCAAATCGAAAGCTGAGTGACCCAAGGCTCCAAATCGGAGGCTGATAGACCCTGGCCTACAAAAAGGAGGCTGAGCCACCCTGGCATCCAAATCGGACCCAGAGTGGCCCCGCCCACCAAATCGGACCCAGAGTGGCCCCGCCCACCAAATCGGACCCAGAGTGGCCCCGCCCACCAAATCGGACCCAGAGTGGCCCTGCCCACCAAATCGGACCCAGAGTGGCCCCGCCCACCAAATCGGACCCAGAGTGGCCCCGCCCACAAAATCGGACCCTGAGTGGCCCCGCCCACAAAATTGGACCCTGAGTGGCCCCACCCACAAAATCGGACCCTAAGGGGCCCCACCCACAAAATCGGACCCTGAGGGGCCCCACCCACAAAATCGGACCCTGAGGGGCCCCGCCTACAAAATTGAACCCTGAGGGGCCCCAGCCACAAAATTGAACCCTGAGGGGCCCCGCCTACAAAATTGAACCCTGAGGGGCCCCGCCTACAAAATTGAACCCTGAGGGGCCCCGCCTACAAAATTGAACCCTGAGGGGCCCCGCCTACAAAATTGAACCCTGAGGGGCCCCGCCTACAAAATTGAACCCTGAGGGGCCCCAACCACAAAATCGATCCCTGAGGGGCCCAACCACAAAATCGATCCCTGAGGGGCCCCGGCCAAAAAATTGGACCCTGAGGGGCCCCGGCCAAAAAATTGGACCCTGAGGGGCCCCGGCCAAAAAATTGGACCCTGAGGGGCCCCGGCCACAAAATTGAACCCTGAGGGGCCCCGGCCACAAAATTGAACCCTGAGGGGCCCCGGCCACAAAATTGAACCCTGAGGGGCCCCGGCCACAAAATTGAACCCTGAGGGGCCCCGCCTACAAAATTGAACCCTGAGGGGCCCCGCCTACAAAATTGAACCCTGAGGGGCCCCGCCTACAAAATTGAACCCTGAGGGGCCCCGCCTACAAAATTGAACCCTGAGGGGCCCCGCCTACAAAATTGAACCCTGAGGGGCCCCGCCTACAAAATCGATCCCTGAGGGGCCCAACCACAAAATCGATCCCTGAGGGGCCCCGGCCAAAAAATTGGACCCTGAGGGGCCCCGGCCAAAAAATTGGACCCTGAGGGGCCCCGGCCAAAAAATTGGACCCTGAGGGGCCCCGGCCAAAAAATTGGACCCTGAGGGGCCCCGGCCAAAAAATTGGACCCTGAGGGGCCCCGCCCACAAAATTGGACCCTGAGGGGCCCCGGCCAAAAAATTGGACCCTGAGGGGCCCCGCCCACAAAATTGGACCCTGAGGGGCCCCGCCCACAAAATTGGACCCTGAGGGGCCCCGCCCACAAAATTGGACCCTGAGGGGCCCCGCCCACAAAATTGGACCCTGAGGGGCCCCGCCCACCAATTCGGACCCTGAGGGGCCCCGCCCACAAAATTGGACCCTGAGGGGCCCCGCCCACCAATTCGGACCCGGAGGGGCCCCGCCCACTAAATCGGATTCTGAAAGGCCCCAACCACAAAATCGGACCCTGAGGGGCCCCAACCACAAAATCGGACCCTGAGGGGCCCCGCTGACCAAATTGAACTCTGAGGGGCCCCACTCACCAAATCGGACCCTGAGTGGCCCCGCCCACCAAATCGGACCCTAAGGCTGGTTTCACATTTGCGTTTTTTGGCGCTGGAAAAAAACGCATACCTGCGCATGCGTTTTTTCCCCTATATTTAACATGGGTGCGCATACCTGCGCGCTGGTAAGCGCATGTATGCGATTTTCATGCGCTGCGTTTTTTTGGGGTGTGCGTTGGTATTTTCCAGACGCAGCATGTTGCATTTTTTGGCCCTGCAAAAAAGCGCATGCGCACATATGCGCACGTTTTGCGCTAAAAATGGCCATTATAGCCTATGGATGCGCATATGTGCGCACTGGCATGCTCATGTATGCGTTTTTTTGCATATGCGTTTTTTTTTTTTAACCATGGAATTTAGGGGTTTGGGTTAGAGTTAGGGTTAGTTAAGGGGGTTTAGGGTTAGGGTTATGGTCAGGGTTGGGGTTTGGGTCAGGGTTAGGGTTAAGTATGGTTTGGTTAAGAGTTAGGGTCAGGGTTAGGGTCAGGATTAGGGTTAAGTATGGTTTTGGTTAGGGTTAGGGTCAGGGTTAGGGTTAGGGTCAGGGTTAGGGTCAGGATTAGGGCTAAGTATGGTTTTGTTAAGGATTAGGGTCAGGGTTAGGGTCAGGATTAGGGTTAAGTATGGTTTTGTTAAGGGTTAGGGTCAGGGTTAGGGTCAGGGTTAGGGTCAGGGTTAGGGTTAAGTATGGTTTTGTTAAGGATTAGGGTCAGGGTTAGGGTCAGGATTAGGGTTAAGTATGGTTTTGTTAAGGGTTAGGGTCAGGGTTAGGGTCAGGATTAGGGTTAAGTATGGTTTGGTTAAGGGTTAGGGTCAGGGTTAGGGTTAGGGTCAGGGTTAGGGTTAAGTATGGTTTTGTTAAGGGTTAGGGTTAGGGTCAGGGTTAGGGTCAGGGTTAGGGTTAGGGTCAGGGTTAGGGTTAGTTAGGGTTTAGGGTTTGGGTTAGGGTTAAGTATGATTTGGTTAAGGGTTAGGGTCAGGGTTAGGGTTAGGGTCAGGGTTAGGGTTAGTAAAGTCATGGTTTGGGTAGTGTGAGGGGCCACCTAAAAATGTTGGAAAAAAACGCAAACGCGGTAAAAACGCACTAAAAACGCATACAAACGCATAAAAACGCTGCGTTTTTTTTCATGCATGCTCATAAAAATGCTTGAAAAAAACGCAGCAGTTGTATGCTTATGTATGCGTTTTTTCAATGCGTTTTTTTGCGGGAAAAACGCGCTGCAAAAAAAAGCAAGTGTGAAACTAGCCTAAGGGGCCCCACCCACAAAATCGGGCCCTGAGGGGTCCCACCCACAAAATCGGACCCTGAGGCCAAAGTGGCCCCTGAGAGGCACCCACAGTTAAAACGGATCCTGAGTTGAAAGTCTTGCAGGGGCAGCAGGCAAGTCTCTCTTAAAGGGGCAGCCCGGGCACCATTTCAAACCACTATCTGTACTTCCTTCAGGAAATACACATCTAGTTCTTCTTATTATTATTCAGTTGATTTCCGCAATTAATGCGGCCCGAACCGCTATACGCACAGACTCCTTTTAGGTGTCGTTTCGAAGCCAGCGTCCATGAGTGGTGTGCTAAGTATTTTTCGTGTCAATCGGATTTGTAGTTTTTGCGCAATTTGCGTTTGAATTTTTTTTTCCCGTCATTGGAATGCATTGTCTCAATGCTTTTCAATGGGAAAATGTTGCCACAGTCAAAACATGCCCTGAGGCGATTGAAATGGCAGTTAAGCTCATTGATATGCGCAGGCAGACCAAGTTACTATGCCAACGCCTACGAACGTCACATGACGCCCCCAGGACAGAGTTTCTGGCAGATAATATCAGCTCTTAAAGCGAAACCCACAGCACAAATGCAAATCTAGCTTCATCACATGACGCATGTCCCTGAGAGAGAATGTGCGCCAAAGTGGATTTAGAAGCCCAGTGAGCAAAACTAGCTCTTAAAGGGCTGACGCGCCAAAGTGATTCTTAAAGGGCCGGCGCACCGAAATGAGTCTTAAAGGGCTGGCGCGCCAAATCGAAAGCTGAGTGACCCCAGGCTCCAAATCGGAGGCTGAGCCGCCCCGGCCTCCAAATCGGAGGCTGAGCCGCCCCGGCCTCCAAATCGGAGGCTGAGCCGCCCCGGCCTCCAAATCGGAGGCTGAGCCGCCCCGGCCTCCAAATCGGACCCAGAGTGGCCCCGCCTGTTGTAGAAATTTATATGGGTAGATTTAACCCTGTGCGTACTGTGGCCTGCCCAAATTAGACAGAGTCTTATTGAGCGCTCAACTGGAAGAAAAGAACTGTACACAGAGACAGCAATCGATTCTTTCAATGCTCTGTAGCTTTATTAAGCATACCTATATTTATGGATACATGTAGGAAAGGGAGGTTATCTGATTAACATAAAGGCTGAGCCTTCTAGTTTAATTGGTCAGTTTGAATACATGAACATATATGGAAGAGTTTACCAAAAAAGCTGATTCTAGCAATATAATTTACAGCCTATTGTTTTTACAGTGTCAGCATGTTCTGGTATCGGCTGGCACATCTAGCCTTACTTCCCCATTTCCTATGTCCGCTAGATATTTCTCAAGTTGTTTGTCCCAACCGGTTTCATGGGGTCAGGTCAGCTGCAGCAACTAGTAAAAAAGTTCAAGACAGCTATGATTATATCTCTAAGCGAGCATATATGAATATAGAGTGTATATATGGAGTATATATGGCGTATATAGCATGCAAGTGAGATCTATATGAAATATACATATATATTTCCATAACACTGCCCACCAAATCGGACCCAGAGTGGCCCCGCCCACCAAATCGGACCCAGAGTGGCCCCGCCGGCCAAAGTGGCCCCTGAAAGGCACCCACAGTTAAAACGGATCCTGAGTTGAAAGTCTTGCAGGGGCAGCAGGCAAGTCTCTCTTAAAGGGGCAGCCAGGGCACCATTTCAAAGCACTATCTGTACTTCCTTCAGGAAATATACATCTAGTTTATACTTTGCAATGTTAAACACAGACTGTACACTGCCGCCATCCCACTGCTGTACATGTTTTTCATGGACCCCATTGACTTTGCCCTCGTCATCTATGCTGCTAGAAAGTACACGGACATGTGAACAGCACCATAATAACCTATGGTGCTATTCACATGCCAGTGTACTTTCCAGCAGCATAGATGACGAGGGCCGCGTGTGGTATCTGTGGGTACGTGTGATAGCTGAAGAAAACTGGTACTACATGTACTGGAAACAGACGTGTGAAGGAGGCCTAAGACTGTGTAGGGACACATCTGGTAACCCCCCTGTTGTCAGTTTATTAATAAAACAAGTCTAGGAGGAATAACCGAGGAATGTGCCAATGTAGAGCTCTAAGATCAGATGCTCCAAGATTGTTATTCTTTGGAAAATGCAAGAATTTACCAAACCAGTCTGAGCGGTGACGTGTCCTCTATAATGATGGGCACAGTTAGTAGTGTTTAAAAGGAACCTGTCACCTGAAAAAATTGCTATTAAGTTGCAGATATGGAGTTAATCTGCAGGTTAATAGTGTTTCTAACCTGCCCGGCGCCCGCACTTAACTCTTTTTCCCTGTCAGTGTTCCGAATTTCAGTGATGGGGCCGTGCTTGTTCAGTCACTGCTCTGAGTATAGAGAGCGGCGGCTGTAACCGCGTCCCCGGCTCTGACTGACAGCCGGCCCAATACAGAGGGCGTGTTAGTAACTGTGGTTACAGCCACCACCGTGTATTCTCAGCAGTGACTGAACGGGCGGCGCCCCTGCCCTGTAACTGAAACTGGAACGCTGCTGGGGGGGAGTAAAGTTCAGTTTCTGCCCGGAACATTTGGATTTGTGCGGGCTCCAGGCAGGTTGATAGTGCTATTAAACTGTAGATTAACTTCATGTCTGCAGGTTAATAGCATTTTTTTTCTGGTGGCAGGTTCCTTTTAAGACCGCTTGCATTCATGAATTTTTAGGGCATGTGCACACAGAGGTTTTTTTTGGGGAGTTTTGCTCAAAACACCTGAGAACCTTCCTATTTATTTCTCTTGTAAAACCACTTTGCTGTTCGTATTTTTAGTCTTTGGAGCGTTTTTCTTCAGCTTCGGTCTTTGGAAACACCTGAGGACTCGTCACTCCTTTTGAAGCATCTACTTGTGGAACCTGCTCCAGATTAAGCACTGTCCAATCAAAAGGCTGCAAAAAACGCTCTAGGAAAACGCTTCAGGAGTCAAATAACCTACAAAAGCTCCACAAATAAGGAAGGATTTTTTTTTCATTATTTTCACAACAAAACTCAATTTTTCACCATCTCATACAAAATCGCTCTATGGATCCGATTCATCAGGACCAGTGTTCATGCTGATCTTAATGAGGAGAGGGACTGGAATCCGATGACCCTGATTCATTAAGAGGCGTATGCTGCTTAATGGATCAGGAGCATCTGACAAGTGGCGTGCACCTTGTTGTGCCACTCGCCATCAATCATCATCCAGTCCGTGCTGGTGGAAGATTTGTGGAGTTTTGAACGCCGTCGCTCATGAATTTGCCAAGCGGCGGTTGCTACGCCCCCCCCCCCCGTCACCTCCAGCTCCACCCCCTTTGTCAGTCCTGGATGAGGATGGCATAAGAACCCCAAAAGTCGCTACATTTTAGCACAGCCTTGAGGTACGCCAAATTATTGCGACATTTCAAAGCTTTTTATGCCGGCGGACTAGGTTAAAAGCTTTGATGAATCGTGCTGTGTGTGCAAACCTTCTACCAAAACACTTATGCGAAGTGCTAGAATTCCATGTGTGACATGTCCAGCACTGTCAACACGTTTCTCTTGCCACTTGGTAAACATTGTGGTCAGAAAATGTATGTGGGACCCTGCTGGTTTTTACGATTAGAAAATTACTTTACTATAAATGCCCTAATCTCTCAAAGTGCTGAAAAATCTACACCCCTGTAGGAATCGACCTGATATCCCCACCTCAGGGTAGCCTAAATGTGTCATTAGTATAGTTTTTATAGGAAAGTATTCTTGACATTTCACATTTCGTTTGATTCACTGATTCACACGGTAGGAACGGAGAAAGCTCAAATAGGGTCTTATCTGATAAACAGGGTACGAATAGTACTAAAATTCTACTCACCTGGTATAGGAGATGTATAGCGCATGGAATTATCAGTCAGCTGCCACACATCACAGGTCACACCAGTGACCGCAGAAACATATGAGTTAATGGAACTTTTTTAGTGCATTTAATGTGCTGCTTAACATAACAGGTCACTGCTTTATTCATATTCCCGACTAAGGGTACCGTTACACATAGCGATGCACCAGCGATCCCGACAATGATATGGATCGCTGTTGCATCGCTAAGTGGTCGCTAGTGAGCTGCCACACAGGCAGATCTCACCAGCGACATAGCAGGGGTCGGGGGTCGCTACTTACCTGTCAGACGCGGCGATCCTGACGTCCGCCCGCCCGCGTCCACGCGTCGCTCGTCGGCGCCACAGGAAGCGCCCGACGAGAAATGATCCAGCAGCTTCTCGCGCGACCAACGATGAGCAGCGGGGGAGCCGGTCGGAGGTAAGTATCACATGCAGCGATATCGCTAGCAATATCGCTGCAACGTCACAAAATCGGTGACTTTACAGCGATATTGCTAGCGATATGGCAGTGTGTAACGGGGGCTTTAAGCAGCGACCTGTTGATGTACGAGTGATTTTTTTTGTCATGGTAAGCAGCGCATTAAATCTACTAAAAAAGTTCAATTAACTCATACATTTTGTTTGATAAAATGACAAAGTGAGTGTTTCATTTTTGCCATGTTTTATGTTGTAATTATTTGCCGCGGTCTCCCCTTAGGGCTTCCGGCAGCCTCGACAGACTGAGCCGTCTCAGCGGTCCCATTTTCAGCAGAAAACGGTGTCGTTCAAACTGAAGGAGAATCGTCCAGTGCTCAAAGAGAAGAAAACTCCTTGGATACCCCCCAATCCAACCTCTCCTTCGCCATCCCCCAAAAGGTTCAAAATGAAAATGCTTTATGAACATGCAGCTAACGATAGACATGAGTGTAACGGGCCAATAGGCGAGCAACACCACTAAAAGAAAAAGTACAAAATATTTTATACGAGCTTTGCTCTAAATACTGAGGTATTCTGACTGCTGCCTGGAGAAAAAGCCAACTCAAGACAGCAACATTTGTCAGAAATGGATCGTAGCCACAGAAAGACATGATGGATAAGAGGATGATTGGTGGGAACTGGCCGTCGTGGTCGACATTTATGCCACATCATTGGCCTCTTTACAGATGGTTTCCACAGATAAGTCATTGGTGTCAAAGATTGAACCAGGCATAAATTCTAGCCAAATCTGCCCTTAGATTTTATAGAAATGTTAAACCCTTCCTTACGGAGCTATTTTTTGGGGTTTTTCCTTTGTTTGTTTTCCTCCTTCCCTTTTTGCAAGAGCCATAACTTTTTATTTTTTTGTTCGCATAGCCGTACGAGGGCTCGATTTTAGCAGGCGAGTTGTACTTTTGAATGACTCCATTCATTTTATCATGTGATGCACTGAAACTCGGGGATAAAAATTGCGTTGAAATTACAAAAAAAAAAAAGTGCAATTTCACAATTGCTTTTGGGTTGTTTTCTTTACCATGTTGACTATATGGTGAAACTGACCTGGCAATATGAGTGCACAGATGCCACTCTTATAGTTTTGTTTTGTTTTTGTGAGGGGAAAAAAAAAATTCTGAAATTTGTGTAAAAAACAAAAAAAATTTGACCTTTTTTTTTCTGAAACCCATAACGTTTTCGGGATGTAGGACTTGGTGAAGGCTTATCTTTTGCCCCTTGAGCTGACATTTTTACTGATTCCATTTTGGAGTAGACATAATGTTGTTATTACAATTCCTGACATATGACGTAACTGTATGTCCTATGTCGGGATGGGATTCAAGGGAGAACCGGTCACTAAATTCTAGACACACTGGCATTTCAGAGAAAAGATAGTTTGAAATAGCCGGCTGGTGACTATAGAAAGAGATCTGAGCTGACTAATCCACCTTTGTTCCCAGCCAGGTTCTCCTTGCACCACTTCAGTGTGATGGACCAGCCTCTGGCTATACACGCACGTGAGCGGGACCTGTAATCAGCCCTAGCAGGTGGCAGAAGCCAGCCTGGGATGTCATTGGACTAGTCAAGTATGTCCATATAGTCCCTGAAAGGCTTTTCAAGCTTTGTATCCTCTGTAGCACCGCAGCTTTTCAGAAAGCACGTACCTTGCTCGGCTCAGATTCATGCAGCCAGTTGTTCGAGCAGCAGGAATCTAGTGACAGGTTCCCTTTAATTTGCTCATTTCTTTGTTTTCTAAAAGTAGCTGCTCCTTTACAGTTATTTGGACAACATTTTGTGCTTTACTCTATTTTCCATGTCTAAAGCTAAGTAACCTATATAGAGACTTGTTTTAGGTTAGACCTTAATTGTGTCCCATTCTCAATACAGGGTAAGCTGGAACACCGAAACCAAAAGTTTTATTGTTTCTCCATCTAAAAAATTGGATCAGAACAATTCTTCACTTACAATAGAAGCTGAAAAAGACAAAGAAAACGAGATTTCCAGGTAACAACAAAATATAGATCATATATTCTACTACGAATTATTTGTATTGTTAAAGGGTTTTCTGGTGGCAAACTTTGCTCTACTCAGTGTCCCTGGGCCCAAATCTGAGTCTCTACCCCTGGTTCTGGTGTCAGTTTTGTAGAGTACTGATATCACGATGACAACGCTGCAGCCAGTCGAAGAGTGCTGCAGCCAATTAGTGAGCTTTGCAGCTCTTGCAGTTGATTGAGGCAAAGTCCCATAGCTCAGCTATCGGCTACAGCGCTGTCAACGTTGAGTCAGTACTGCAGACCTTAGCAGACACCGAGAGCAGTGGTGAAAGGTGAGTAAAGAAGGTTTTGTTTTATAATCCAATTATACCTAGAGATGGGATTTCTGAAACCGGATAAACCTTATTGTGCTCTTTATATTGGAACTGTGACCAGGTCTTAGGCTATATTCACAAAACAGCAAAACGAAAAAAATATTTTTTGTGATAATAGTTTTACCCCTTCATGACCCTGTAATTTTTTTTGCCTTTTTTTTGTTTTTTGCACTTTTGTTTTTTCCTCCCCTTGTTCCAAGAGCCATAACTTTTTATTTCCCTGTCCACATAGCTGTATGAGGGATTGCTTTTTGAAAAAAAAAAAAATGACAAGTCCACAATTGTTTTTTGTGCCTACCTGGGAATATGATTCGCCAGATCAGTATGAGTACACAAATACCATACATGTATACTTTTTTTTTTATTATTTATGCGGTAAAAAAAAAAAAACTTGGAAATTTGTAAGAAAAAAGAATTCCACTTGTTTTGCCATATTCACAGACCCGTCTGTTTCATTTTTCAGGATCTGGGGATGGGTGAGGGCTTCATTTTTGAATCCTTAGCTGATGTTTTAATTGATGCCATTTTAAGGTACCGTATTTTTTGGATTATAAGACGCACTTTTTTCCCTCAAAATTTTGTGGGAAAATGGGGGTGCGTCTTATAATGCAAATATACCTTACCGGCCGCGGTGGAGCAGGGTCACTGCTGGAGGAGGCAAGAGTGGCACATTGCTGCAGGCCACAGGCTGGGATGGGGGAGGGTTTGGATATGCGACACTGCGGGTGTTCGGTGGTGCGATCTCAGCGCCAACATCCCCATCTGCGAATGGGCCGCCACCGACAGCCATTTTACTGGAGTCCACTGCATAGTAAATCATAGAAGTGCGGGGGCGCCAGGCTTTCACAAAACGTCGGTGGAGCCCATGCACCACCGAACACCCGCAGTGTCGCACATCCGAACACACCTTTTCCCAGTCTGGGGTCCGCAGCATCACCCCACTCCTGCCCCGGCAGTGACCCTGGGACCCCGCTTCACCGCAGCCACCACCCCCGGTAACAGAAAGACGCATGGATTGTAAGGAGTACCACCATTTTATTAAAAAAAAAAAAAACAAGATTTTTCCCCTATTTTTATTGTCAAAATTTGGGGTGCTTATTATAAATCGCAAAATACGGTTAATAAAAAAATGTTTTGATCGCTTGTTAATGCATTTTATTGCAATGTTGATTTTTTTTTTTCTCGTTATGCTGTTTACTGATCAGATTTTATTTTAATACTAGCTGAAGAGCCCGGCGCTGCCCGGGCATAGTAACTAACTGTGGTTAGTTATAGCAAATTATAATTATCCTCCATCCCATAGTCCCGTGCCCATATACCCATCATACATATCCACGATCCTATAGGCCCGTGCCCATATACCCATCACACATCCTCCATCCCATAGTCCCATGCCCATATACCCATCATACATATTCTCCATCCCATAGTCCCATGCCCATATACCCATCATACATATTCGCCATCCCATAGTCGAGTGCCCATATACCCATCACACATCCTTCATCTCATAGTCCCATGCCCATATACCCATCATACATATCCTCCATCCCATAGTCCCGTGCCCATATACCCATCATACATATCTGCCATCTCATAGTCCCGTGCCCATATACCCGTCATACATATCTTCCATCCCATAATCCAGTGCCCTTATACCCATCATACATATTCGCCATCCCATAGTCCCATGCCATTATACCCATCATACATATTCGCCATCCCATAGTCGAGTGCCCTTATACCCATCACACATCCTTCATCTCATAGTCACATGCCCATATACCCATCATACATATCCGCCATCTCATAGTCCCGTGCCCATATACCCGTTATACATATCCTCCATCCCATAGTCCAGTGCCCATATACCCATCACACATCCTCCATCCCATAGTCCCGTGCCCATATACATAACCGCCATCCCATAGTCCCGTGCCCATATACCCGTCAAACATATCCTCCATCCCATAGTCAAGTGCCCATATACCCATCACACATCCTCCATCCCATAGTCCTGTGCCCATATACCCATCACACATCCTCCATTCCACAGTCAACCATATCATAATGAGCGGCGGTGGGGCTTGCAACCTATGATGACATCAGCGTCACCATGGCAACCATTGTGACATAATGAGGGCGGGGCTTGATACGCACACACTGTTTCCCCAGTATGCAAATAGGGGCATTATGACATCACAATGAGGGGTGGAGCTTGACGCGCACACACTTTTTACCACAGTATGTAGATAGGGGCAAAATTGTTTGTTGAATTGGAACGCGCGGGGTTAAAATTTCGCCTCACAACATAGCTTAGGACGCTCTCGGGGTCCAGACGTGTGACTGTGCCAAATTTTGTGGCTGTAGCTGCGACGGTGCGGATGCCTATCCGGAACATACACACACACACATACATACACACTTTGAGCTTCATATATTAGATTTTGGTAGATCGGACTTTTACGAATGCAGCAAAACCAAATATGCATATTTTTTTTTTTATTTAATTTTTATTTTGACACTTTTTTTGGTGCTGAAAACGCCCCCCTCGGCTTATACACGAGTCAATTGTCGCAGAAAGATGTGGGGGAGGGGGAGCGGCGGAGCAGCTAGTCACAGAGGCAGGAGCCGGCGGCTGTGGCTAAAGCCTGTGTCGCTGCTGTAATAGTGCACAGTGCCAGCTGCAGCCACCGGCTTCCAGCACACATCCTACTTGCCTACCTGCACGCCCTCGCTGCTGGCAGTGCATCTCTTTTTTTCCGGCGCCAGCAGCTCTTCCGGCTGAGCAATCACGTGGCCCCGCTCATTAAGGGAATGAATATACACACCTCTCCACTCCCATAGGCGTGGAAGGAATATTCATTACCTTAATGATCGGGCCACGTGATCGCTCAGCTGGAAGAGCTGCTGGCATCGGCGGCCAGAACATGATGCAGTGCCAGTGAGGATGCGCAGGCAGGTAAATAGGATGTTTTCTCCTTCGCCTCATTGGGGGACACAGGACTGTGGGTGTATGCTACTGCCGCCTGGAGGCTGACACTAAGTGAATGAAAAAAAGGTTAGCTCCTCCGCAGTATACACCCTCGCCTCAGTTGCAGGCGAAACTAGTTCTTGCGTAGTGTCCGATGGAGGCACACATCTGGCCTTTTTTCCAGACTGTCATTTTTTCCTTCGTCCATGAAGATGAGACAGGGCCGACAGACCCTACTGAAAGGGTTCGATCTCCCCAAACCAACAACGGGCGAGCACGTGCGAGTGTCGCCTCCACGTATCCTCTCCCGCAACGTAGGACATGATGCCAGACTGAGCCCTGACCACCCTAAGGTATTGAAACCCTAGGCTGTACAGAGGCCTACGAATAGTTCGTGCGGCCCCCACTGCATCACCAACGCCAGACAGCGGTGATGGAAGGTGGAAGACGGTCCCTCTCCTCATCCCCTATAGGGAAGATAGAGTTAGGGTGCCTGCACCGTCCTTAATCTTTTTTCAGCCCCCCTTCCCTCCCTAACCTGAGGTTCAACTCGACTTCCTGGGGTGAGGCGTGGAAGGAGGTGGGCTGGGAGGGCTCCTATAGACCCCCGGGGTCGGCATTGCTGGTGGCTTCGGTTTTTCTGGCCATATCCTCGGGCTTCCGCGTGGTACAGGGTGTACCACACAGCTGTGGCAGTCGGCAGTGCATTTCCTGACCAGGCCCCTGTTTCTCGAGGTCCCGGGTCCGGGTGCACGCCGAAAATTTAGTCCCCGGCTTCTGCCAGAGCTAGGCTGCGGACAGAAGCTCCGCCCCATGACGTCACCGGCGGTCGCCTCTTCTTCCGAGGGCCCGCCCACATGCCGAGGCGCGCTTTTTTGAAAAAGGAGCAGCTGTTCGGCAGGATGAACGCCTAAGGGGATCCAGGACTGGGAACACAGGACTGGGGTAAGTGCAACCCCTGAAGGAGGAAGGCCACCCTCTGTTTTTGCCATAGGCTAAGCGGTTTTTGCACCCCCCCCGGCATATCACTTAACAGGTCCACCATGTCCAGAAAAGCTAAGACGCACACGTTTCTGTACGTTGCGTGCACCTCCTGTCGGGCCGCCTTCCCACATGCACAAAGTAAGCAGATTTGTGAAGCTTGCGATTCTGAATGTGCCCAGGAGCCCTCCCCTGCGACCGAGCCCAGTGTACTTAGCCCCCCGGCATGGGCCCTCTCTCTGTCGCAGTCCATGACATCACTTACGAGAGCAATCGAGTCCCTTCGAGCCCCAGATAGGGGCAGTGTTAGCGGCTCGCCTGTCTTAGAGGGGTCCTCCACCTCACAGGAGCCTCCGGCTTGCAGGGGCCGCTCTCACTCTAGGCCAGTGTTTCTCAACTCCAGTCCTCAAGACCCACCAACAGGTCATGTTTTCAGGATTTCCTTAGTATTGCACAGGTGATGGAATTAATGCTTGAGCAGGTGTTGAAATTATCCCCTGTGCAATACTAAGGATATCCTGAAAACTTGACCTGTTGGTGGGCCTTGAGGACTGGAGTTGAGAAACACTGCTCTAGGCAGACACGGGGGAAACGAACCCACACAGCGTCTCCTGGTCCATCTTGTGCTTCGGCATCCATAAGCTCTGCCTCTCGCTCACCTTCACCAGTAGTCGATAACGAGCAAAGCTCAGATTACGACTCGGACGAGCCGCTTGATTTGGGTACTCCAGAGTACCGGGAAACAGTTAAGTCTCATTGAGGCCGTCAACCAGACTCTTGGGATTGAAGATGATTCCACCTTGTCCTCAGGTCACAAAGTGTCATTTAAGCGAGTAAAGCGGCCTCAGAGTATTTAGCTCTCACCCCGAGTTTGAGGACATTGTGCCATAACACAGGGAACGGCCAGACAAGCGTTTCTCAGGCCAGAAGGCGCTCAAGGCGAGGTACCCGTTCGCCCCTGATCTCCATAATAAATGGGCAGAGTCCCCAACGGTAGATCCACCTGTGTCGCGCTTGGCCTCTAAAACCCTGTTATCCATACCTAGTGGATCCTCTATCAAGGATCCCACTGACCATCTCATAGAGATCCTGGCTCGCTCAGTGTTTGAGGCATCCGGTTCAGCACTCTCCCCCTCATTCGCGGCAACTTGGGTAGCAAAGGCCATGATTGCTTCGTCAGAATCATTGAACAGAGCCTTGCAGGGTATGGACCTACCAGCAGAGGTATCAGAGATCGCAAATCAAATCACTTTGGCCGGAGACTACTTAATCAATGCCTCTTTGGATGCGGCAGCTGCGCATCACTCGCGGCAAATGCGATCTCCATTAGGAGGGCTTTATGGTTGAGGACATGGCGGGCAGACTCAACCTCCAAGAAATCCCTGACTTCCTTGCCTTATCAGAGCAGACGCCTATTCAGAGAGAAGTTAGATCAGCTCATCTCTGACTCCACGGGTGGAAAGAGCAGTTTTCTCCCTCAGCAAAGGGTCAAACAGCCATTTTGTCACCAACTTCAGGCACGGTTTCGGTCCTTTCGCAACCCCGGGTGGGCTGCAGCAACCAATCCCGCCACTTCAGGTTGTCCCAGCCAGGGCAGGGATCAGCAGGTTTCATATAGAACCAACCCGTTGGGGAGTATGCGTACCCACCAGCCCAGGTCCCAGAGATCTTCAGCCAAATGACTCGAGGAAATGTCAGGGCGACACCAGCAAGGTAGGCGTTCGCCTGCTTTGGTTTCGCCACACCTGACTCTGTCACACATGACACATGGGTAAGAGAGTCCTCGGGGTACAAGGTAGAATTTGTCAGGTACCCCCCAAGACAGTTTTTTCTTTTCCGTCCTCCCAAGGTAGTTGCCCGGGCAAGGGCTTTACTCAAGGCCAAGAATTGCTCCAGCACAATGGAGTCATTGTTCCCCTACCGGAGAACGAAAAATTTCAGGGGTTCTACTCCAACCTGTTCACGGTTCCCAAGAAAGATGGAGTCTTCAGGCCCATTCTGGACCTAAAGCTCCTGAACAAATTTATCAGGATCAGACATTTCCGGATGGAGTCTTTCTGTTCAGTCATATCTGCCATGGAGCGGGGAGAATATTTGGCCTCTATCAACATCCAAGACGCCTACTTGCACATCCCCATCTTTCCCCCGCACCAAAGGTTTCTGCACTTCGCCATCAGCGGCCTACATTTTCAGTTCGCAGCACTGCCCTTCGGGCTGGCCACTGCTCCCAGAGTGTTCACAAAGGTCATGGCGGTTGTCATGGCCATTCTGCACTCCCAGGGCATAGTCGTCTTTCCTTATTTAGATGACCTCTTGGTCAAGAGCCCTTCATTGCAGGCATGCGAGGAGAGTGTCAGCCTCACGCTAGATACTCTTTCCCGCTTAGGGTGGTTGGTGAATCTGAAAAAGTCATCCCCTGTTCCAGCTCAGAGGATTTCCTTCTTAGGAATGATCTTTGACACTTCCCGAGAGTTGGTAATTCTCCCTCAGGACAAGGCCCTAGCTCTCCGACAGGGAGTCCGGAGACTTCGCCAACCAGTCCCTCATACCATCCTTTTCTGCATGAGGATCCTAGGAAGAATGGTGGCAGCAATGGAAGCGGACCCGTTTTCCCAGCTCCATCTTCGCCCCCTGCAGCATGCCCTCTTGTCAGCTTGGGACGAAAACCCATTCTCTCTCGATCGCCGGTGCCAGTTGTCCGCGCAGTTCAGACAGGCATTCGGGTGGTGGACAACTAGTTCTTCACTTCTCCAGGGCAAACCTTTTCCCCCAGACCATTGGCTGGTGGTCACAACCGATGCCAGCCTCCTCGGCTGGGGAGCGGTCTTTCGTCATCACACGACCCAGGGGCGGTGGTCTTCGCAAGCGGCACGCCTCCCGATCAACCTGTTAAAAATTCGGACAATCCGGCTAGCTCTGCAACAGTTTCATCACCTTCTAGCAGGCCGCCCTGTTCGGATTCAATCAGACAACGCCACGGCTGTGGCTTACATAAATCATCAGGGGGGCACCCACAGCAGGGCAGCCATGCACGAGGTAGGGAACGTTCTTCACTGGGCCGAGAGAAGCCACTCGGCGATGTTGGCTGTCCACATCCCGGGTGTAGAGAACTGGGCGGCAGACTTACTCAGCTGGCGGGGTCTCGCGTCCGGGGAATAGTCACTACACCCCGAGGTCTTCCGGCAAATTATCCAGCATTGGGGAACGCCGGATGTGGACCTCCAGGGTGAACGCCAAGGTGCCCGCGTTTGTCGCTCGGTCCCGGGACCCGCAGGCAATTGCTGTGGAAGCATTGGTTCTGCCATGGAACCAGTTTCGCCTCCCGTAGCTATTTCCCCCGCTGCCACTACTTCCGAGAGTCATCAAGAAGATCAAGGCAGAAGGGGGTTCCAGTGATTCTGCTGGCCCCAGATTGGCCTCGTCGGGCGTGGTACGCAGACCTCGTACAGCTACTCGCCGACGTTCCCTGGCGCCTGCCAGAGCGCCCAGACCTACTTTCCCAGGGCCTGATCTACCACCCGAACTCGGGGGCCCTGTGTTTCACGGCTTGGCCGTTGAATCTCGGATTCTTACCCAGGCTGGGTTCGGCCGCAATGTGGTTGCTACAATGGCTAGTGCCTGGAAGCCTGCCTCAGCACGTATTTATCACTACACCTGGAAGGTTTTCTTCACCTGGTGTCGGGACCACGGTTCTCCACTGAGATTTTCTATTCCCAACATCTGAGCCTTTCTCCAGTCTGGCCTAGACTCAGGCTTGGCCCCATGTTCCCTCAGGAGACAAATATCGGCCTTATCCATCCTGTTTCAGCACAGGATTGCTACCAATCTGCAAGTAAAGACTTTCATCCAGGGAGTCTCCGACTTGGTACCTCCCTATAGGGCGCCCCTGGACGCCTGGGACCTTAACCTGGTCCTAAATGTTCTGCAGGAAGCTCCATTTGAACCGCTACAGGATGTCTCTTTAGTATACCTTTCCTGGAAGGTAGTGTTTCTTGTGGCGATAACATCAATCAGGCGGGTCTCGGAGCTGGCAGCTCTCTCCTGCCGAGCCCTGTTTCTGATCTTCCACAAGGATAAGGTGGTTCTCAGACCAGCTCCTCCTTTTCTGCCGAAGGTCGTTTCCTCATTTCACATTAATGAGGATATTGTCTTGCCCTCTTTTTGTCCAGCACGGGTACACCGTGTGGAAAAGGCTCTTCATACGTTGGACCTGGTAAGAGCTCTCAGGAGGTACGTGTCACGGACGGCACCCTTTCGTCAGACAGACACGCTGTTCGTGCTCCCCGAGGGGCGCAGGAAGGGACTCGCTGCCTCAAAATAGACCATAGCCAGGTGGATTCGTTTGACTATTCAGGAGTCTTACCGCATCAGAGGTGCTTCAGTTCCAGCAGGGATCAGAGCGCACTCTACTCGGGGAGTGGGCACCTCTTGGGCTCTTCGGCACCAGGCATCGGCGGAACAGGTTTGCAAGGCAGCAACCTGGTCCAGCTTGCACACATTCGCCAAGCACTACAATATCCATACTCAGGCTTCAGCAGATGCGAGCCTGGGTAGGATTCTCCAAGCAGCGGTGGAGCACCTCTAGGACAGGAGGTTCATGTAGCTTGGATCGGTGAGTCGTCTCCCCACCCAGGGACTGCTTTAGGACGTCCCACAGTCCTGTGTCCCCCAATGAGGCGACGGAGAAACATGGATTTTTGTGGTAAACTCACCGTAAAATCCTTTTCTCCGAGACGCTCATTGGGGGGGACACAGCACCCACCCTGATAGCCAATTGGCTCTTGTTCACTTTGTTTATTAATATGTATTTATAATACTAGGTCGGTTTTCTAGACATGTTGTCACCTGCATTAAGGTTGATTTTGTCTTTTGTGATCTCCTACTGCTTTTGCACCAAACTGGTTTCGCCTGCAACCGAGGCGAGGGTGTATACTGCGGAGGAGGAGCTAACCTTTTTTTCATTCACTTAGTGTCAGCCTCCAGGCGGCAGTAGCATACATCCACAGTCCTGTGTCCTCCAATGAGCGTCTCGGAGAAAAGGATTTTTGATCACAAAAATCCATGTTTTTTTTAACAGGAATCATGCATACAAGGATAGCGGATTAGGAGCCATGCATACCAGGACAGTACGGGGGAGCCACGCATACAATGACAGAGATGGGGGAGCCATGCATACCAGGACAGGGACGGGGGAGCCATGCATACCAGGACAGGGACGGGGAGCCATGCATACCAGAACAGGGATGGGAGAGCCATGCATACCAGGACAGGGACGGGGGAGCCATGCATACCAGGACAGGGATGGGGGAGCCATGCCAGGGACGGGGGAGCCATGCATGCCAGGACAGGGACTGGGGAGCCATGCATGCCAGGACAGGGACGGGGGAGCCATGCATGCCAGGACAGGGACGGGGGAGCCATGCTTGCCAGGACAGGGACGGGGGAGCCATGCTTGCCAGGACAGGGACGGGGGAGCCATGCTTGCCAGGACAGGGACGGGGGAGCCATGCTTGCCAGGACAGGGACGGGGGAGCCATGCTTGCCAGGACAGGGACGGGGGAGCCATGCTTGCCAGGACAGGGACGGGGGAGCCATGCTTGCCAGGACAGGGACGGGGGAGCCATGCTTGCCAGGACAGGGACGGGGGAGCCATGCTTGCCAGGACAGGGACGGGGGAGCCATGCTTGCCAGGACAGGGATGGGGGAGCCATGCTTGCCAGGACAGGGACGGGGGAGCCTTGGATACAATGACAGGGACGGGAAGCCATTCATACCTGGATAGGGATGAGGGGACAATGCATACCCGGCTTATACTCAGGTCGGCTTATACTCAAGTATATACGAGTATGTACTCTATTTAATATTCCCCTTATGAGATTGAAGCTGCTACATAGAAGGGCTTTAGCACTGCTATGTATAGCAAAAATCATGATCTCTTATGAATGCCGGCCACGAGCCAGAGTTCACAACGGGATAGTAATGACAGGCACGGGGGTCTTCAGTAGACTCCCAGCTTTCATGACAGCCCATTGGCACTCCTCGATCACGTGACAGGAGTGCCGATGGGCGGGATGAATGACACTCTCCTGTCTGGTTCATGTCAAATCCCATTGTCAGTGATTGACGGCGGGCTTTATATCCAACATAAGATAGAGAATCTTTAGCAAGACGACTCCTAAAAATTAATTACTAAAAGGGCGAATTCAGATTTCAGTGTGGTTTTTTTTTTTGTTTTTTTTTTCTCAAACATGAAAAAATGAACAGATTTTTATCAGTGTGCTGAATCCGGTTTTCCTGAGTGTTTGGTCAGGGAGTCTGTTTTTAACATCTAAAAGTAACTAAAGGAAAAGGAGCAACACCAGGAAGTTGTAAGAGAGGAGTGCGAGCTGAGTCCATTCCATAGTTACCAACAAATATGGAGAGTCATGTAGCACATCCGGTGAAAATGAACCTTTCATTAACCCTTGGATTGGGTTGATAAACTGTCCACAAAAAACACGGACATGTGAACAGCTCCATTGATTATAATGGGCAGATGTTCTCTCCGTGACAATATGGATGGGGCTTATAGTACTTCCAGATGTAGAAAAAGAAATCCTCAGCAATTTTCAGATGTTTGGCATCCAGTATAAATCCCACGACAAATCAGCAGCACAAATAATATGCTGTGAGCTTGAGCATGTGCGGCACCCTTTCCACCTTTATATCCTAAACACCATCCAAATGTATTGTCCCACAAATTGTGGTGGGGGATCCACATGGCTAATCTGTAATGTCTGAATTTTCACACTAACATTGACAACATATGAAGCTGTTGAGTTCTGTTCTTGAGACCGGCCGGGGCCATCAGGGCAGCGTGTTCAGTACCCGGATGGTAAGTGTTGGACGTGTGGAACTGATCTAACTGTTCTTGTAAAATTTCACTTGTTACTGAAGTGCTGTTGTGAATTCTATTGGCATATTACCACAATGTTACATTTATTGGAAAATGGGTTCAAATAATTTTACGCCAGTTTTAAGCACCTAAAAGTTGTTTGAGTTTTTCTTGTGCCGTTCCTTGGTAGGTTGGATTGGCTGGAGTCTGAAACTGCAAAGCGATTGCAACAACTTGACAATCTCTACAAGGAGGAAATAGCCCATTTACGGGATCTTAGGTGAGCGGTAAAAATAGTAAGTACAGACAGATGTTATATCAAATGCATCTGTATGATGGACATAATGGACTAAATTATCGGTTAATAGCTTCTGCTATAAAGCAAGTGCCACGACGGGCCCCCTGACAGCTGCCTATGATGCCACGACGGGCCCCCTGACAGCTGCTTATGCCACGACGGGCCCCCTGACAGCTGCCTTTGATACCATGACGGGCCCCCTGACAGCTGCCTATGATGCCACGACGGGCGGTTGATTTTAGCCAATGACTCGTTTATACAACGATCATCTTTACATGATTTTCCTATGTATTCCTTCTCTTTTATTACTGTTCTGTAGGAGGGAAGCCCATGCTGCCACAAGGTTGCCGTATGCCCACAGTATGGGCAGTAATGTCACTGGACATCAGGTAGAACATGACTTTCCTTGAATCACTTCATATAACCTCTGATGGCCACAGATTGCTGAACTCGCTATAAAGTAATGTTTGTTTGCAATCAGTTGGCGAAGGACATGTCTTCAGCAACAGAAAAAGATGAGAGTCTGCAGGATCGGAGTCTGGCCAGCAGGGTGGAGTATTCACCTAGTTTTCAACAACCTGATGAATTGGAGGCTATATTCCAAAAAATGGAGGAAATGGAGGTAAAGCATCAATAATGATGCACCAATTTGGTAACAATGAGTCCAATCAAGTGGCCATGAATTCATGTATACTACCATACTACACTGTGGGCACAATTATTAGGTAACTTGTGTCTCTGATGATTACTTTTATTGAACAACTACAATGCTGTTGGTCAATCTAAAACAATTATCCTGAAACCTGAATATTTAAAGGGGTTGTCCTAGTAGTGGAAACTAAATGTTCGGCCCCGATAAAATAATAAAGCCTATACTTGCCTCCTGTGCCGGCTCTGTTCCCGCGTTGTTGACACTCACTCGCCCCGGGGCTCTCGTGCGGTGTTGTGACCCATGATGCTCAGCGCTCAATCAGCACTGACGTTACTGTTCACCTTCGGACAAACTGAACATGAAAAGGAAGTCAGGAATTGACTCCAGCCCGGACTGCCTCTTCATGTTCAGTTTGTCCGAAGGTGGAGACACTGACGTCAGTGCTGATTGGATGCCAGGCATCGCGTGTCATTCCACCACATCACAGCCCCTGAAACGGAGCCGGCATAGGTGATGGATGAGTATAGGCTTTGTTTTATTGTAGCCGAACATTTAGTTTAAGAAGGGGTTGTCCTAGTAGTGGACAACCCCTTTAAGAAAGTAAAAGTGAGGTTTTGTCTTGGAATAAAATCGGAGTGCAGAATTATTGGGCAACTAAATGAAAATTGTAAATATCCCATCTCAATTGTTTCTTTTCGTCTTTTAAAGTGAGACTAATGACCAAACAACTCCATGCACAAAACTACATTTCTTACATTTAAAAAGATCAGTGACCAAAACAGCCCCTGTTTTTCTCAGTAGGAATAATAATCCTTCCATCCATGGAGTCCGTCAGTTTATTAATCTGTTGACTATCAGCTTTTTGGGCAGCACCAACCACGGCCTCCCAGACACTGATCAGTGAGGTGACCGTTTTCTTTTGCTGTAAATCTGACTAAGTAAGACCCAAAAGTTCTCAATAGGGATTAGGTCAGGTGAGGAAGGGGCTGGGTCCTTATTATTAAATCCTTTACTGGCAGCCGAGCAGTGGAGACTTTGATGCTGCGATAGAGCATTGTGCTGCATACAAATCACAGTTTTCTTGAGAGATTTCGTCTTTTTCCTGTACTGCTTGAAGAAAGTACATTCTAAAAACGTTAATAATCCCAGCCCATAGCAGTACCCCACCTCCACCTTGCTGGTGTCTGTGGAAGTGGAGGTCTGTGCCCACTTCTGATCCAGTGATGGGTCCGTCCATCTGGTCCTTCAGGAGTCACTCTGATCTCATCAGTAGTGATGAGCGCAAGTGCTCATTACTTGAGTTTTCTGAGGGCGCTCGAGTGAGATGTTCTCATCTCCTCGGCCACATGTTTTGCAGCTGTTAAACAGTCACAAAACATGTGGGGATTGCATGACAAACACAGGCAATCACCACGTTTTGTAGCTGTCCAACAGCTGCAAAATATGCAGCCGTGGGGATCCAAACATCTCACTCGAGAACCTGCAATGTTCCATCTGTCCATAAAACCTTTGAAAAATCTGTCTTCAGATATTTCTTGCCCCAGTCTTGACGTTTTTACCTTCTGTCTTGCTCAGTGGTGGTCAGGCTTCAGCCTCTTATCTCGGCCATGTCTGACCACTGAACACTTTGTACTTCTGGGCCTCCCGGTAGGTTACAGTTCTGGAATATGGCAGCACTGGAGGTTAATGGGTTTATGTTTGTTTCTACTGAAATCTTTAGCCGCTAATGAGCGGCTTTGTTTCTCATCACGTTTTTTGTGACCCTGTTAACTATTTGATGGTTCTGCAATCTCGCCCCATCATCTTAGCAATTTCAAGGGTGCTGCAACCTTCTATAAGACTTGTAACAATTTCTGACTTTTCCTAGTCAGTTATATCTTTTTTTCTTTGCCCATTTTGCCTGAGGATAACCAACTGCCTAATAATTCTGCACACCTTGATAAAAGGGCGTTTTATCCTTAGGCCTCACCCTCCTCATTACACAAATACACATCACCTGATCTGCTTCATCCAATACACTGCGTTCCAAATTATTATGCAAATTGGATTTAAGTGTCATAAAGATGTAATTTTTTGTTTTTCAAATAAACTCATAGATGGTATTGTGTATCAGGGCTCTTTGGATCACTGAAATCAATCTCAAATTCTTATGATAATTAGTTTACCAGGTGAGCCCAATTAAAGGAAAACTACTTAAGAATGATGTTCCACATTATTAAGCAGGGCACAGGTTTCAAGGAATTTAGGAAAGAAAAAGGACCTCTCTGCTGCTGAAAAGCATCAAATAGTGCAATGCCTTGGTCAAGAGATGAAAACATTAGATATTTCCCAAAAATGTAAACGTGACCATCGTACTGTTAAGAGATTTGTGGTTGATTCTGAGCACAGACATGTTTGTGCTGATAAAGGCAGAATGAGGAAGGTTTCTGCCAGGCAAGTTCATCGGATTAAGAGAGCAGCTGCTAAAAAGCCATTACAAACCAGCAAACAGATATTTAAAGCTGCTGGTGCCTCTGGAGTCCCTCGAACCTCATGGTGTAGGATCCTTCAAAGGCTTGCTGTGGTGCATAAAGCTACTATTCGGCCACCCCTAAAAAGTGTTCACAAGCAGAAATTGTAGCAGTGGGTCCAGACATACATGAAGACTATTTTTCATACAGTCTTGTTTACTGATGAGTGTCGAGCAACCCTGGATGGTCCAGATGGATGGTTGGTGGATGGCCACTATGTCCCAACAAGGCTGTGACTTCAGCAAGGAGGAGGAGGAGTCATGTTTTGGGCCGGAATCATGGGGAAACAGCTGGTAGGGCTCTTTAAGGTTCCTGAAGGTGTGAAAATGACCTCTGCAAAGTACTGTATATAGAGTTTCTGACTGACAGCTGTCTTCCATGGTATAAAAAGCAGAAATGTGCCTTCAGGAGCAAAATCCTCTTCATGCATGACAATGCACCATCTCATGCTGCAAAGAATACCTCTGAGTCATTGACTGCTATAGGCATAAAAGGAGATAAACTCATGGTGTGGCCACCATCTTCCCCTGACCTCAACCCTGTAGAGAACCTTTGGAGTATCATCAAGCAAAAGATCTATGAGGGTGGGAGGCAGTTCATATCAAAACAGCAACTCTGGGAGGCTATTCTGACTTCATGCAAAGAAATCCAAGCAGAAACTCTCCAAAAACTCCCAAGTTCAATGGATGCAAGAATTGTGAAGGTGATGTCACAGAAGGGTTCCTATGATAGCATGTAACTTGGCCTGTTAGGATGTTTTGGAGTTAAATAGCTTTTTTGTTCAGTGAATGTGACCTCCTAATGCTGCAAATTCCACAAATGAACATTTTCAGTTCTTTAAAACAGATCAAATGTTTAGAAATTCTACTGTGCCTAATAATTTGGAACAGTGCAATTTGAGTTTTTATTCATTTTGGAGATTATACTGTTATCATTGGGAGGTTTCTTCAATAAAATTTGATGTATACTCTAACGGGTGATGACTTTTATTAGACTGACTGTCATTTGTACTGACTATTTAGGAAAATCATAGAAAAATGTCATTTGCTTAATAATTTGGAACACAGTGTAAACATTGAAGGTGGAAAATCTGCAGAAAAATGATGATGTGGTCAAAATACTCTTATGTCCAATAATTCTGCACACAGTGTACATCTTGGCATTTTCCCAAGCACAGACTAGCAGACTTCTATAAATATGCATAAAAAAATGCCAACTGTATAAAATTTAGATTTGGTAACCAAATAGAGTAAAAACAACTCAGGTAATGGTCAGGCGACATCGGCGGAGGTAAGAGCGTAGAAATAAGAACTTAACCAGGTGGCCAAAAATAGATGTACATATGTATAAATGACAATACATGAAATGTAATAAATTTGAAACACAACAATAAAATGGCCAGTGTTTAGGCATGGAAACAGTGCTTATTATGTAGGCAAAATATATTATCAAGGACAAGCTAATGTATAGAAAAGCATAGATCAAAGTAAGGTGGCATAATGTCGCTTATACATCATAAGTGAAGAAGAGAGTATCTCCACGTACAATATATTGCAGCATGCCCAAGATAATGTGCTATAAACTGTATGGAAACTCAACCGGGCAGCATCTATACACATTTCTCTGTATATTTGTTGGTCAGTGGACGGTCTATTTAAATCCATGTAATGGCAGCCTTTCATTTTTTACTCTTCGCAACGACAGCACCCACTGGAGGTATCGGATCCGCCCATTTGGAACAGGAAACCCTACAGGAAAGATAAAAGGGGCGGTCCGCCTTTCCTCCTCAGTTTTGGTTTCCTGTTCCAAATGGAGCAGGATCCTGCAGGATCTTACCTGGGCCATGCATCCGCCTGTGCGGTCTCTTCGGGAACGGCAGGGGCTGCGGTCCGGAAGCAGCGTCGGGGGAGACTCCGTTTGACGGCTCCCCCCTCGTCTGGTGGCATAGTGGTAATGGCCGGGTCCGGGGAGGGCCGCCCGGTCTTACCAGGGAGCGCGCCGGTCCGGCATCCGGGAGATCCCCCCCCCATCCCCATCGGTGGGGGTATAGCATGGATGGTGAGGCCATGTGCGCGCGAGCCGCGCGTGTCAAGAGCGGTGGCGCGGGTGCGGGCCGGCGCCCGACGCTCCTATACCCCGGAAGTAATGGTTGAACTTCCGGGGTAAGATGCACCAGGGACCGCAGCGCCAGGACAGAGACTGCCCGCAGGAGCGAGGCAGCAGAAACCCGATCCAAACCGTCTCAGCCATCCGAACCGGTATTAAGCTTCACTGGGTGAGTGTGCAAAGCATATGCTCTACCTATTAAGCTAACCTCCTCTCCTCCCCTCCCCCCCCCCTCCCCCCTCTCTTTACCTTTGACCTCCCGCTTCAGTCAAAGAAAAAAGGAAAAACAAAACATAAAGAATGCGCATTATGTTCAGAGCCTCTCCCTGACTCCTACCCCAAAAAACTCTGCAAACAATGCATTAAAGAGACCAGGCAGGGGTCGACGATATCTTCTCAGGATATCCGAGCCATAATTAGGGAGGAAATACAAGCCATCAACCGCGCCAGCACTCCCGCAGAGTCCAGTCATAGAAAACAGGTTATTGTTAGTTCAGAGTCAGAGGAAGAACAGGAGTTAAACTCGGGCTCCGCATCCACGTCCTCATCATCATCCTCGGAAGTGGAAGGACGCGCATGTTTTCCACTGGACAGCGTAGATAACCTGGTAAAAGCGGTTAGAAATACTATGGGGTGTGAAGAGGAAAGGGGAGCCCAGACCGCGCAAGACATTATGTTTGCGGGATTGGCAGAGAAAAAGAGGAGATCATTTCCAGTGATACCGGCAATTAAAGATCTCATCAAAAGAGAGTGGGAAAAACACGACCAGAGGGGTTTTCTCCCATCCGCTTCAAAATGGAAGTACCCGTTCACTGATGAAGATCTATTAAAATGGACTAAAATACCAAAGGTGGACGCTGTCATATCCTCCACTTCCAAACAAACCTCGATCCCGGTCGAGGACGCAGGATTGTTAGCAGACCCATTGGACCGAAAGGCTGAATCTTCGCTCAAAAGGTCCTGGGAATCTACCACCGGGGTATTCAAACCCGCAATAGCCAGCACATGTACTGCTAGGTCAATGCTGGTATGGCTAGATCAATTAGACCAGCAGATTGAGCAAAGAGTGTCAAGGGAGAAACTGCGTGCAGCCATCCCGTTGATAAGAGGGGCAGCTGCCTTTATGGCAGACGCTTCAGCGGACACCCTAAGACTGGCAGCAAGGTCGGCAGCCCTGGTGAATAACGCCAGACGCGCACTTTGGATAAAGAGCTGGAAAGGGGATGCACAGTCAAAATCAAAAATTAGTGCAACCCCATGCGAGGGTGAGTTCCTCTTCGGAAAAGCCTTAGACGAAATTCTCGCCAAGGCAAAAGAAAGAAAAAAGGCCTTCAGTGATTCTCCCATTCCGTTTTATAGGAAAACCTTTAAAAGACGGCCATTCGGGAGAAGAAGACAATCGGACAGAACGAGATGGGCCACGAAAGACGAAAAGCAGAAGGGTACCATCTTCAGAGGGCCAACATATAGGAGAGATAAAAATTAAAAGTTTAGACCCACCAGTTGGGGGCAGATTAAAATTTTTTTTTACCAAATGGGAACAAATAACGTTAAACCCATGGATTTTGAATATAATCAAGGAAGGAATAAAGATTGAATTCCTTCGAATCCCCTATGAGTTCTTTGTTATAACTCGCCTTAATTCCTCACTTCAGCAAAAGGCTCTCGAAGACGAGATTCGAGTCCTGCTAGCTAAAAAAGTTTTAGTTGAAGTCCCTGAGGAACAACAGGGTAGAGGCTTTTACTCTCCCCTGTTTTTGGTGTCTAAACCAGACGGTACATTTAGAACCATTATTAATTTAAAGAAGCTAAATTCATTTATAAAAAACTATAAGTTCAAAATGGAATCAATCAGATCCACTATAAAGCTTCTTTTCCCAAATTGCGTAATGGCAGGGATTGATTTAAAAGATGCTTATTATCATCTCCCTATACACAACAGATTCCAGAAATACCTAAGAGTCGCAGTGGAAGTCGAGGGAAAGATTCATCATTTTCAATACGCGGCAATGCCCTTCGGGCTTTCCACGGCACCAAGAATATTTACCAAGGTGATGGCAGAAGTGATGGCCTACCTTCGCCAAAAGGACACACTAATTGTGCCATATCTAGACGACTTCCTAGTAATTGGGAATTCAGTCAAACAATGTACTGAACGCGTGACTGACGCAATCTCCTCTTTTCAGAGCCTTGGCTGGATCATCAATATCCAAAAGTCCAGACTCGATCCGCAATCTCTCCAGACATTTCTAGGATTCCAACTAGATTCCTTGACCCAGAGATGTCTACTACCCCAGGTAAAAATCATCCTCACAAAACAAAAAATACAAGCAGCTATAGATAAACCACGTGTATCCTTAAGGGGAGCAATGTCACTATTAGGATCACTAAATTCTTGCACCCCGGCAGTCCGGTGGGCCCAGTACCATGTCCGTACGCTACAACACCAGATCCTCCAGGAGGATAAGCGACATAGTGGTCATTTACAGAGCAAAATAACCCTGTCACAAGAAGTCTTGACTTCCCTAGAGTGGTGGTTAGACGATGACCATTTATGTTCAGGAGTTCCATGGGTTATAGTTCCATCCTGTATCGTAACCACCGATGCCAGTCCCCAGGGCTGGGGAGCCCACATGGAGAATGGGTTTTATCAGGGAAGGTGGAGTAAAGAGGAATGTGATTACTCATCTAATTTAAAAGAACTGACTGCAGTGTTCTATGCTCTATACAACTTCCTTCCGCAGCTCCAACAGAAGCATGTAATGATCCTGTCGGACAATACCACCACAGTGGCATATATAAACAGACAAGGAGGAACTCGATCAGAGACTCTGATGTCTTCAGCGGCAAGAATTTTAAACTTAGCAGAAAACTATTTTTTGTCCCTCTCGGCCCTTCATATAAGAGGCGAGAGCAATCAAAAGGCAGACTTCCTAAGCCGTCACACTCTACGACAAGGAGAGTGGTGCCTCAATCGGAAGGTCTTCAGGGACATAGTAGCCGCATGGGGACAACCCGAGGTGGATCTTTTCGCCACAAGGGAGAACAGGCAGGTAAAAACCTTTGCCTCCCTATCTCCGTCAGATCACCCAAACATACTGGACGCCTTTCTAGCTCCCTGGAATTTCAACCTAGCGTATGCGTTCCCTCCATTGATCCTCCTACCTCAAGTAATTCGGAAGATCAGAGACGACAAAGCAAAAATAATCTTAATAGCACCGTTCTGGCCAAAAAGACCGTGGTTTTCGTGGCTGCAGATTATGTCGATAACAGATCCTTGGGTCCTTCCGACTGCCAATCTACTCTCCCAGGGCCCCTTTTTCCACCCTCAAGTGCTCAGCTTGCACTTGACGGCGTGGAATTTGAGAGGCAGTTATTAAGGACAAGAGGATTCTCGGAGTCCTTAATTGCTACACTACTACAAAGTAGAAAACAGTCCACAACCCAGATTTACACTAGAATATGGAAAAAATTTCTTCAATTCCATACAGTACCTCATACAACAGAAGTTCCGATAATCCCAATCTTGGAATTTCTGCAGAAGGGGAAAGACTTAGGCTTAGCAGTAAATACACTGAGAGTACAAATATCGGCATTAGGAGCACTATATGGCCATAATATAGCGGGCAACAAGTGGATAACTCGTTTTATTACAGCATGTGAACGAATAGCTCCAATCCACATACCCTCCGTCCCTACATGGGATCTAAATCTGGTCTTAGACGCCCTAACGGTAGACCCCTTTGAGCCGATCGACACAATACCCTTCAAATACTTAGCACTTAAAATGGCCCTCTTAGTATCACTGACCTCAGCTAGAAGAGTGGGTGATATTCAGGCCTTGTCAATAGATCCACCTTTTTTCCAAGAATACCAAGACAGATTAGTATTAAAACCTGACCCTGCCTACCTGCCAAAAGTGGCAACAAAATACCATAGATCTCAGGAGATACTCCTCCCAACCTTCTATAAAAATCCCTCTACTCCGGAAGAGCAGAAGTTCCATACTCTGGACGTCAAAAGAACTGTCCTAAAATATATTGAGAGGTCCAACAGTTGGAGGCAGAGTAGGGCCCTATTTGTTTCATTTCAGGGCTATAAGAAGGGGTATGGAGTCACGAAGAGCACCATTTCCCGGTGGATCAGAGAGGCCATTCGTTTAGCCTACTCCGCAAAAAACGAAGATCCTCCAGGGAACATCAGGGCGCATTCCACCAGAGCAATGGCAACCTCTTGGGCGGAAAAGGGAGATGTTCCGATTGAAACTATATGTAAGGCGGCAGTTTGGTCATCCCCTTCTACCTTCTATAAGCACTACAGACTTGATCTGTCATCAACCTCTGACTTAAGCTTTGGCAGGACTATCCTTGGCACGGTGGTCCCACCCAGGTGATGGTCTCTGGAATCTCTCCAGTGGGTGCTGTCGTGGCGAAGAGTAAAAAGCCGGATTACTTACCGGTAATGCTCTTTTAATGAGTCCACGACAGCACCCGTTCACTTCCCCCCCTAAAGATATCAATAGTTAAAGTATTACCAAATAATGGATAAGAAAGATGTTAAAATAAGAGAACATTGCCTAATCCTTGGCGGTCCTTCTGGTACTCTGAAACGTAAAACTGAGGAGGAAAGGCGGACCGCCCCTTTTATCTTTCCTGTAGGGTTTCCTGTTCCAAATGGGCGGATCCGATACCTCCAGTGGGTGCTGTCGTGGACTCATTAAAAGAGCATTACCGGTAAGTAATCCGGCTTATTGATTTTGTCTAAGGTATAATTTTTATATGTTATGGCCTTAACAAACCCACTAATAAATGCTGTAAATGGTTTTAAAGTACGTGTGATTCTTCTAATAAGTAACAATTTTACCTCTAGAAATACCAAGAAGCTGTTCGGCAGAGGTTCACTCAAATAGTTTATTCAGACCCTGAATTCTGGGCACAAGAGGAAAAGGGTTAGTTAACCGATCTCATAGTTTTTGGGGTTTTTTTCTTTCTCTTTTTGCCCTTTGATATGTCCTATTTTTTTTTTCTTTTTGACTCATTGTGAGATCCTCTTACTACAGAAAGATGTAATGCAGTCGTTGTCCAGAGACCTCATTCTCCTCACCCCATGAGGATCACCAAACCCATAGGACAACGGGAGCCGGTGGTGGATATTCTACTAGAGGAGCCTTATGAAGGAGAGTAAGTAGAGAGAGCCGTCATTAAAATATACTGATGGAGGACAACCTCATCTGTCAATATATTGTGCATTGTTACCATCCTGCCTTATGTAGTCTCTGTCGCCGCGCGCCTTCTCTCTCTGTCGCCGCGCGCCTTCTCTCTGTCGCCGCGCGCCTTCTCTCTATGTCGCCGCGCGCCTTCTCTCTATGTCGCCGCGCGCCTTCTCTCTATGTCGCCGCGCGCCTTCTCTCTCTGTCGCCGCGCGCCTTCTCTCTCTGTCGCCGCGCGCCTTCTCTCTGTCGCCGCGCGCCTTCTCTCTGTCGCCGCGCGCCTTCTCTCTGTCGCCGCGCGCCTTCTCTCTCTCGCCGGCGCCTTCTCTCTCTGTCGCCGCGCGCCTTCTCTCTCTGTCGCCGCGCGCCTTCTCTCTCTGTCGCCGCGCGCCTTCTCTCTCTGTCTCCCCGCGCATTCTCTCTGTCGCCCCGCGCCTTCTCTCTGTCGCCCCGCGCCTTCTCTCTCTGTTGCCGCGCGCCTTCTCTCTCTGTCGCCGCGCGCCTTCTCTCTCTGTCGCCGCGCGCCTTCTCTCTCTGTCGCCGCGCGCCTTCTCTCTCTGTCGCCGCGCGCCTTCTCTCTCTGTCGCCGCCCGCCTTCTCTCTCTGTCGCCGCGCGCCTTCTCTCTCTGTCGCCGCGCGCCTTCTCTCTCTGTCGCCGCGCGCCTTCTCTCTCTGTCGCCGCGCGACTTCTCTCTCTGTCGCCCCGCGCCTTCTCTCTCTGTCGCCCCGCGCCTTCTCTCTCTGTCGCCCCTCGCCCTCTCTCTGTCGCCCCGCGCCTTCTCTCTGTCGCCGCGCGCCTTCTCTCTCTGTCGCCGCGCGCCTTCTCTCTCTGTCGCCGCGCGCCTTCTCTCTCTGTCGCCGCGCGCCTTCTCTCTGTCGCCGCGCGCCTTCTCTCTCTGTCGCCGCGCGCCTTCTCTCTCTGTCGCCGCGCGCCTTCTCTCTCTGTCGCCGCGCGCCTTCTCTCTCTGTCGCCGCGCGCCTTCTCTCTCTGTCGCCGCGCGCCTTCTCTCTCTGTCGCCGCGCGCCTTCTCTCTCTGTCGCCGCGCGCCTTCTCTCTCTGTCGCCGCGCGCCTTCTCTCTCTGTCGCCGCGCGCCTTCTCTCTCTGTCGCCGCGCGCCTTCTCTCTCTGTCGCCGCGCGCCTTCTCTCTCTGTCGCCGCGCGCCTTCTCTCTCTGTCGCCGCGCGCCTTCTCTCTGTCGCCGCGCGACTTCTCTCTCTGTCGCCGCGCGCCTACTCTCTCTGTCGCCGCGCGCCTACTCTCTCTGTCGCCATGCGCCTTCTCTCTCTGTCGCCGCGCACCTTCTCTGTCGCCGCGCGCCTTCTCTCTCTGTCGCCGCGCGCCTTCTCTCTCTGTCGCCGCGCGCCTTCTCTCTCTGTCGCCGCGCGCCTTCTCTCTCTGTCGCCGCGCGCCTTCTCTCTCTGTCGCCGCGCGCCTTCTCTCTCTGTCGCCCCGCGCCTTCTCTCTCTGTCGCCCCTCGCCCTCTCTCTGTCGCCCCGCGCCTTCTCTCTCTCGCCGCGCGCCTTCTCTCTCTGTCGCCGCGCGCCTTCTCTCTCTGTCGCCGCGCGCCTTCTCTCTCTGTCGCCGCGCGCCTTCTCTCTCTGTCGCCCCGCGCCTTCTCTCTCTGTCGCCATGCGCCTTCTCTCTCTGTCGCCGCGCACCTTCTCTGTCGCCGCGCGCCTTCTCTCTCTGTCGCCGCGCGCCTTCTCTCTCTGTCGCCGCGCGCCTTCTCTCTGTCGCCGCGCGCCTTCTCTCTCTGTCGCCGCGCGCCTTCTCTCTGTCGCCGCGCGCCTTCTCTCTCTGTCGCCGCGCGCCTTCTCTCTCTGTCGCCGCGCGCCTTCTCTCTCTGTCGCCGCGCGCCTTCTCTCTCTGTCGCCGCGCGCCTTCTCTCTCTGTCGCCGCGCGCCTTCTCTCTCTGTCGCCGCGCGCCTTCTCTCTCTGTCGCCGCGCGCCTTCTCTCTCTGTCGCCGCGCGCCTTCTCTCTCTGTCGCCGCGCGCCTTCTCTCTCTGTCGCCGCGCGCCTTCTCTCTGTCGCCGCGCGCCTTCTCTCTCTGTCGCCATGCGCCTTCTCTCTCTGTCGCCGCGCACCTTCTGTCGCCGCGCGCCTTCTCTCTCTGTCGCCGCGCGCCTTCTCTCTCTGTCGCCGCGCGCCTTCTCTCTCTGTCGCCGCGCGCCTTCTCTCTCTGTCGCCGCGCGCCTTCTCTCTCTGTCGCCGCGCGCCTTCTCTCTCTGTCGCCGCGCGCCTTCTCTCTCTGTCGCCGCGCGCCTTCTCTCTCTGTCGCCGCGCGCCTTCTCTCTGTCGCCGCGCGCCTTCTCTCTCTGTCGCCGCGCGCCTTCTCTCTGTCGCCGCGCGCCTTCTCTCTCTGTCGCCATGCGCCTTCTCTCTCTGTCGCCGCGCGCCTTCTCTGTCGCCGCGCGCCTTCTCTCTGTCGCCGCGCGCCTTCTCTCTCTGTCGCCGGGCGCCTTCTCTCTGTCGCCGCGCGCCTTCTCTCTCTGTCGCCCCGCGCCTTCTCTCTCTGTCGCCCCGCGCCCCCTCTCTGTCGCCCCGCGCCTTCTCTCTGTCGCCGCGCGCCTTCTCTCTCTGTCGCCGCGCGCCTTCTCTCTCTGTCGCCGCGCGCCTTCTCTCTCTGTCGCCGCGCGCCTTCTCTCTCTGTCGCCGCGCGCCTTCTCTCTGTCGCCGCGCGCCTTCTCTCTCTGTCGCCGCCTGCCTTCTCTCTCTGTCGCCGCGCGCCTTCTCTCTCTGTCGCCGCGCGCCTTCTCTCTCTGTCGCCGCGCGCCTTCTCTCTCTGTCGCCGCGCGCCTTCTCTCTCTGTCGCCGCGCGCCTTCTCTCTCTGTCGCCGCGCGCCTACTCTCTCTGTCGCCCCGCGCCTACTCTCTGTCGCCCCGCGCCTACTCTCTGTCGCCGCGCGCCTTCTCTCTCTGTCGCCCCGCGCCTACTCTCTGTCGCCCCGCGCCTACTCTCTGTCGCCCCGCGCCTACTCTCTCTGTCGCCCCGCGCCTACTCTGTTTCAATACAAAGATAAATAAAATAGACTGTCATTTTATGACAGACCATACAGGGTTTGCGTTTAGACAGTATTTAATGGGTTAGAGCCCCGGACTACAATTCATGGTCGTATTAGAGATGTTATCACTGGTTTCTCTCTGGTTTTCCACAGCTCACTACAAATCCATAAAGAAGAGTTGGCTCGTCATTCTCCTCACATTGTCCAGCATCCTATAGACTGCACTAGGGGATTCTTGAGCCTTTCTGTTCCCACACAAATGCTGAAGAATATCCACAACTACACAGCAAATTTTGATCGACACCTTCGACTGACTTCCCATGAGGAAGTGGGAGACTTTAACCCATGGCACATCACAGAGAGGTAAATGATACATTAAAATGTGTTGGTAATTAATACCACAAGTGTCATGGTGATTCTGCATGTTTTGAATAGATCTCTGATATTCTGATTATGTGTGAAACAGTCTTCAAAAGGTTGTCCATTACCTGGACAGCCACCTTTCAAAATAAGTAGTCCCCCTTGTAAAATAAATATTTCATATACTCACTCCTTGCACCGGTGTCGGATTTTTCACAACAGCTGGCCTGTAAGTACTTGCACTCGGAGTCCCTTTTTCCAATTTCCAAGGCTTTTTACAGGGGTTATCCTGATTAGATCGGGGTCCTCCACTTTCTTCAAGCGTTATAGTCTATTAGGCCTAACGGTCAGATACTGTTGGCAGCTCTGAGGGCCACGGCAATCCAACAGTGCCAGATACCAATGGCGAGATAGGGGAGCCCCCCCACCTAATTATAAACCTAACCAGTTGAATAAATGGATCCTACACTCCCTCATAAGTAACTATTTTGATCTTTTTTGCAGCCTGGCAGAGGAACTCCTCGATGACGCCTTAGGCGAAGTAGCAGCAGAACTACATGACCTCTGTGGAGGCTACGCAGAAGCGGTCTTCACATCAGAGTTCATGGAGCCTACAGAAAACAACTAGTCTGTCAAACTGTAGCAAAGTCTTTTATCTGGAAGATTGTAAAATCAAAACTTTATATGGGCATTCTTTGTATCATCTGTTTTATAGGGAGATTAAGTGAGTGTCTAATATCATCTACCTCTTCTATGTTCTCCATTACTTATCGTGCTGGGGTGGGTCTAACACCCAGCACCCCCCATCTATCAGCAGCTTCTGGGGGTGGCCGGATCTAAACATTGACCATCAATGAACAGCTCAGCTGTGTTCAGTATATTGCTACTGCTTCCAGTTCCTACAAATCAGCTCCTATTCCAGGGAACAAAAGGAAACGAGCTAACAAACATATTTTATACACTTACATGATGTGCAAAAATATTTCATCAGTGTTGAGAACAAATAATGTTATGTGCACCTTTTAAATAGGAACTCTAAGTATTGTGTGAATATGGCTCTATTACTTCTTAATTTTTGTTTATGGGATTTTTATTTCTAGGTTTGAATTTTATACATGTTTGATCATTGAGTTCAAGTGGTTTCTGTTTTCCAAAGAATGATAACGTATCCTTAGTAAAGGCCGACAAAAGGGCAGTGCCGATCCTGTGAGGATCATTTACCCATTTATTGTTAACACCGCTATTTATAGAGCACGGCGCCACACACTTAGTAGTTGCTGTATCTGGTATTGCAGCTCAGTTCCTTTTGCTTGAATGGGAACAACCTTTGAAAATATTAGGCACCACCGCTATTTAACCCCTTCCCGCTAATGGATATACATGTACATCCTAATGGGGGGGGGGGGGGTAATGAACGTGATCACAGGGTGCCAGTGGATTTCTATGACAAACATCAAGGGCTTCTGCCTGTCATCTACCTCTGCCTATTGCATTCATCCATCCATTGGCAGGGACTTATAGCCTGCCTGACTATATAATCCTGCAATGCACTCCATAAGTAGTCCAGTACGTTATATAAGCAATCAAAAAATCACATATTCAAGTCCTCTGGTGGAACTAGTGAATATTGTAAAAAAAAAAATGTTTAAGTGGTCTATATAAAAAAAAAAAAAAAAAATTGCAGATTTAGTAATAGAAATTATTTATTTTGGAAACGAACACCCTAGACGTATACAGTTCTGGCAAACATTAAGAGACGACTTTCAAATGTTCAGTTTGTCCGATTTTCTCTTTATAGTTATATTTTTGAGTAAAAGGTAAATTGCTCTTTTATTTTATAAACTTTTGACAATGTGTCTCCGAGTTTCCAAGCACTATATTTTCTTTGTTTATTTTGATAAGGAGAAATGGTCAAAATTAAAAAAAAAAAATAACCCAGTGCTTTCAGACCTCAAATAATGCAAAGAAAACAGGTTCATAATCATTTAGAAACAACAATACTAATGTTTTAACTCAGGAAGAGTTCAGAAATCAATCTTTTGTGGAATAACCACGATTTTTAATCACAGCTTTCATGCGTCTTGGCATGCTTGCCACCAGTCTTTCACATTGGTACAAAAATGTAAGTTCTTCTTTGGCTTGTGACTATCCATCATCCTCTTGATTACATTCCAGAGGTTTTCAGTGGGGTTCATTTCTGGAGATTGGGTTGCCCATGACAGGGATTTGATGTGGTGGTCTCTTAATTTTTGCCAGAGCTGTATTTATCCGAACTGATAAAAGCCATAAAAATAAAGACGAACATCAGAATTGCTTTTTTGTTTATTTTTTTATGACTAAAAAGTCATGTGCATGATAAAATGTTACCATTAAAAACCACAATTTGTTCCACCAAGAGCAATTTCTCACACAACTCAACAGGAAAATAAAAAAGGTTATGAGTGTCAGAATGTAGGAAAAAAATATATAAAAAGTGTATTATTTTCCATCAAGGCTGAGAGTTAGACCCCAAGTAATCCAATACCTATACGAATGATAATGTTGCACTTAATCTGTTAGTTTCCGCAGGCAATAGCAAATATGGCAGTGGTGGTCCGCTTCCTAAAAAGTTGGCACAGCAAAAAAAAAAAAAAATGTACACAGCCCTTAAATGAAGCGTTGGACAGTCTTCATCATAAAAGCTCTTCATGCTTCATAGAAGGCAGATTTGTTGGTGTATGTGCACATAGATTTTTGAGGAGTTTTTGAAGCAGAAACTGAGAGGAAATTCTCCACATCCTCCTCAAAAACATATAGCTCCTCATACTTGGCGTTTCTGCTCATTTTCCACTGCAAAAATTTACTGATGTCTGTAGGCTTTACTGTTCAGGACAACGGCTTTTCTAGGATTGATTTAGCCAGAGTATGTATATCCCGAGTATGGATACTTTTTTAAGGAAGGCTTCACTATATTAAGTTGAATAACTGCAGGAAAATCCCTTAACATCATCAGTTTTGGATAATGATGTTTTTTTTTTTTTTTTAGACATTGTTCACATTAAATCCTGAAAATTTTAATGAAAAACTTTTTTGATAAATTGTTTTGTATTTATTCTTTTCATAAAATATTTTCTGCAAGCAGATGTTTTCTTGTTCTTTATTAATTCTTAGAGATTCATTAAGAAGGATCATAATTTATTGTCTATGCAAGTGTTTTCCTTGGACCCTCTTCATACGTCAGTCGGTACGAGTGGTGACAGTTTTCACACGTACCGGAGACACTTACACATGTAAACCCATGCAAGTGAATGGGTCTACGCATATGTCAGTGTGTTTCCACGGACCATGTGTCCGTGGACAAAACACTCGGACGTGTCTGTTTTTACCAGTAGCACGGGCTGCAAAACGTCCTGCACATGTGCACACTGATGACACACAGATGATATCAAGTGTAACATTTAAGAATAAAATTAAAAATCATATTATACTCGCCTTAACACCTAATCCCCTGAATCATAGAATCGTAGAGTTGAAAGGGACCTCCTGGGCCATGTGGTTCAACCCCCTGCGCAAAGCAGGATTCGCTAAATCATCCCAGTCAGATGTCTGTCCAGCCTCTGTTTGAAGACTTCCATTGAAGGAGAACTCACCACTTCTCGTGGCAGCCTGTTCCACTCATTGATCACTCTAACTGTCAAAAATGTTTTTTCTAATATCTAATCTGTGTCTCCTCCCATTCAGTTTCCTCCCATTGCTTCTAGTCTTTCCTTGTGCAAATGAGAATAAAGATGATCCTTCTACAATGTGACAGCCCTTTAGATATTTGTAGACAGCTATTAAGTCTCCTCTCAGGCTTCTCTTTTGCAAACTAAACATTCCCAAATCCTGCAACCTTTCCTCATAAGACAGGGTTTGCAGACCGGTCACCATTCTGGTCGCTCTTTTCTGAACTTGCTCCAGTTTGTTGATGTCTTTTTTTAAAATGTGGTGCCCAAAACTGGACACAATATTCCAGATGAGGTCTGACCAAAGAGGAGTAGAGGGAAATAATGACTTCACGTGATCTAGACTGTATGCTTCTGTTAATACATCCTAGAATTGCATTTGCCTTTTTTGCTGCTGCATCACACTGTTGACTCATAATCAGTCTATGATCTATTAGTATACCCAAGTCTTTTTCACATGTGCTGTTGCTTAGCCCTATTCCTCCCATTCTGTATATGCTTTTTTCATTTTTATTGCCCAGATGTAGTACTTTGCATTTTTCCCTGTTAAAAACCATTCTGTTAGTTGCTGCCCACTTCTCCAGTTTATTTATATCTTTTGAATCCTCTCTCTCTTCTCTAGTATTAGCTATCCCTCCTAGCTTTGTGTCATCAGCAAATTTAATCAGTTTACCCTCAATTCCTTCATCTAAATCGTTGATAAAGATGTTGAACAATACAGGGCCCAGGACAGAGCCCTGTGGTACACCACTTGAGACATTCTTCCAACTGGATGTGCAGCCATTTATGACCACTCTTTGGGTCCGATCACTAAGCCAGTTATGAATCACCTAACAGTTGCCTTGTCCATTCCATGCTTAGTCATTTTTTCAATAAGGATTGTATGAGATACTTTGTCACATGCTTTGCTGAAGTCAAGATATACTATATCTACAGCATTTCCTTGATCCACCCAATCAGTGATTCCGTCATAGAAGGAAATTAAGTTAGTCTGACATGACTTATTAGTTACAAACCCATGCTGACTCTGTTTAATCACTTCATTCTTATCCAGGTACTGACATAGATGTTGTTTAATAATTTGTTCAAAGATCTTTCCTGGTATAGAAGTCAGACTCACCGGCCTATAGTTGCCTGGGTCCACCTTCTTCCCCCTTTTTGAAGATAGGAACAACATTTGCTCTTCTCCAGTCTTCTGGGACTTCTGTTCTCCAAGAATTTTCAAAGATTATGGAGAGGGGTCAAACATTTCTTCTGCTATCTCCTTCAGTACTCTGGAGTGTAATTCATCTGGACCTGGAGACTTGAATTCATTTAGGTTAGCTAAGTGTTTCCTCACTATCTTTCTGTTTATAGATATCCTGGATTCTTCTATTCCCTTAATAGGACAGTGAAGAACAGTTGATGTTACATTTCCTTTCTGAGAGAAAACAGATTCAAAATAGGAATTTAAAAGTTCGGCCTTCTCAACATCCTGTCTTACCACTTCATCATTTTCATTGGGTAAAAATCCTATAGCATCTTTGACTTTTCTTTTACTTTTGACATATCCCCAAAATCCTTTATTATTGCTTTTGACATATCTTGCAAGCCTCAATTCATTGTCAGCTTTAGTAATCTGATTTGTGCCCTGCAGGTTCTGCAGACAGCATTATATTCTTCATTAGATATGCCTCCCTCTTTCCATTTTATAAACATTTTTTTCTTCCTTTTTAGCATGTGCTTAAGCTCTGTGTTCCTCCATCCTGGTTTCCTTAAATGTTTCCTATTCTTCCCTCTTTTTGGAATTGTTAACAATTGTGCTTTGAGAATTTCATTTTTCAAGATTTCCCATCCTTCCTGGACATTTTTGTCTTTAAGAATATCCAGCCTTTGATCCCTCCAATTCTCTTTCTGAATCCCTTAAAATCTGCCTTTCTGAGATCTAACCTTGACGTCTGAGTCAAGCCTTTGTCCCTGTAAACAAACAAAAATAAAAAACAACAACATCCCTCACCTGTCCAAAGTTGAAAGTTTACCTCTGGTCACATGCATCCGCTGATGAGACTACTAGTTACTACTCCCATCAGCAAGAGCAGGAGGTGGTTGATGGGTGGAGGGGGGGGGGTAGTTATCAGCTGGCACCTGCGATAAAAATGATGTGGGTTCCAATGTATTTTGATAACCAGCCAGGCAAAATTGACAGCTGTGGGCTGCAACCCTCAGCTGTCAGCTTTAGCATGACTTATCAAGAATAATACAACAAGCCAATCTAAAGCAGACAGCTGGGGGCTGGTATTCTCAGGATGGTAAGGGGCAATGGATATTGGCCCCCACCCCCAGCAAAAAAATAGCTCGCATCCGCCCCAGGAAAAGCGCATCTATTAGATGCGCCAATTCTGTAGCTTTGCCCTGCTCTTCCCACTTGTTCTGTGGCGGTGGCAAGTGGAGTTCATAATTGTGGGGTTGATGTCACCTTTTGCATGTCCAGTGACATCAAGCCCACAGCTTAGTAATGGAGAGACCCTTATCCATTAGTAATCCTATTGTATTGTAAATAAACACACAACCAGAATACAGTCTTTTATTTGAAATAAAAAAAATGCACTTTTACTTTATTTAAAAATGACAAACACAGTTATACTCACCTTACGCCCATTCCATTGAAGCCATTATATCCAGTAAAAAAAAATAGGAAATAAAAAAAAAAACAACCGTATCCCTCACCTGTCCATCGGCGTAATCCATGTCTGCGATAAATAGTTTTCAAGTGGACGGTGGCAAGATGCGACCATCCAGGCTGAAAACCACTGGAGAATGAGCTTCATTCTTTTTCCTGGACGTATATATGGGACTTGCTGCCACATGATGTTGTAATGGTCGATTCACTAAACAAGTAAAAGCTGGATGACTTTCTGGAAAAATATAATATTATTGGTTATGGGTACTAAACTCTGTAAGAAAACATTGATCCAGTGAACTAATCTGATTGCCGTATGTAGAGTTGGGAAGAAATTTTTCCCATAATATGGGGCAATTATCATCTGACTAAGGGGATTTTTACCTTTCTCTAGATTGACATTTTAGGCTAGGGGTTGAACTCAATGGACTTGCATATGTCTACCTTCATCCTAAAAACTGACATTTTAAAACCATGCTTGCTCCTTAAGTGTAACTATCACCAGCTGGACATAAGTCCAAAAACTTATGAGGTTTGGGGACAAACCAAAGCAAGCTCTTTGTTTTGGATTACATCCCAATTTACATTCTTCCTCACCCCTAAAATTTGCAGATAAGGTAAGCAAAATTAAAGGCACGATACCTGCAGTCCAATAAAACACCAGACAACACACACAGTGAGAAATCTGAGTATAAAATTATGCAGTAGATGTTACTAACAGTCCTATCTAACACTAATGTTACCGTTGTAAAATGGCCATAACAGTGGATACAAGCTGTGTATAACGTACAGATAAATCCTGTGACTCACCAGTGACATTCTCTTAAGATTTGTATTGTTCATGTTTAGTTTTTCTTGTCCATCCAGTCCCGTCTGCTAATTAAGACATATTCAATGTATGACTTGTCTTTGGTCGGGCCCTTTGCCTGCTCACAATATAAACCATATAGTGTTTTAACCAGGCAGTAATAATTTCTCTTTGTGACGTCCAGTGTAATAGTAGTAGTGCACTTTTTGGGGCCACAAATGATAATAGTGCACCTTTTGTTCCTCAACACAATAGCAGTGCCCCCTTTCTGCCTACAAAAGATATTTCATCAGGTGTGCACACTATCTTTTGTTTTGTTCTTTTTCTCTTCCAGTTCTTTTTACTTCCACACAAAGTGTGGCACCCTGATATTTATTTGTATGTACCATTGTCAAGGCACCTTACTTTTTGGGAGAAGAGGGTTACATTGACAATCCAACACAATGGGCAGCACTTTGAACACATTTTATAAGTGGTCATAAACTTGTAAATAACTCATGAAAGAATAAAGGTACGTTAAAACCAAACACACCAAGACACGGATTCTTTACTGTAAGAGCAGTGAGACTATGGAACTCTGCCATATGATGTTGTAATGAGTGATTCCCTACTAAAATTTAAGAAGGGACTGGATGTCTTTCTTGAAAAGTATAATATTACAGGGTATATACACTTGTTCCTTGATATTGCGTTGATCCAGGGAGCTAGTCTCATTGCCGTATGTGGAGTCGGGAAGGAATTTTTTTTTTTCCCCAATGTGAAGCTTATTGTTTGCCACATGGGTTGTTTTTGCCTTCCTCTGGATCAACATGTTAGGGCAGGTTAGTATAGGAAATGGGTTGAACTAGATGGACTTAAAGTCTTCCTTCAACCTTAATTACTATGTTACCATTATTTTTCTTGTGGAATTCTCAATAAGTTTGATTTGTCACATGACCTTCATATTGAAAAAAAAAAAGTTGGTTCCAAAATGGCCGACTTCAAAATGGCCGCCATGGTCACCACCCATCTTGAAAAGTTTTTTCCCCCTCCCATATACTAATGTGCCACAAACAGGAAGTTGATATCACCAACCATTCACATTTTATTTAGGTGTATCCATATAAATGGCCCACCCTGTATTTAAAAAGTAATTCAAGAACATAACATGTCTTGGTAAATTAATACCGTAGCTGTAACTCTTCTGATCACTTTCTTAGTGGCCTTCAGAGACAGCAACATAAGATATTTCACAAGTCTCAGCGTGATCCACACTACCCAAACACAGGAGGACGCTTACAGTCCATGTTAGGTGGACTCAGTCTTTCTTCATAGATCTACAAAAGAATGAGATAAAGTGCAAAATCATTTCCCATAAAGGGATAGTAACATAACACATTTTGTCATCCATTTTTGATCCAATCAGGGAAACATTTGTAATAAATTTTATAATGAATCTCTATTTCTACATATATAGTTTATTTTTTAATAATGACATTTTTAGAATGAAAACATTGCACAGTAGACAGCCCAAGGAAGCCAAGTGTGCAATACCATCTAAATTATTTAAGTTGGCTGCTGTTTTTCATGGGTGATGGCAATCTGTAAAATGATCCCTTTTCCAAAGGTCCTATAAAGAAAACTGTAGTGAATTACCTCAATAGTCATGATGAGCAGACAGAGCTGAGAGTACCTTTGCTTTGACTCCTAACTAGTGACATCGGATATTTTGACTATTAGGCCGGTGTCACACTTGCGAGTGTGATACGAGAAACTCGCGCGAGACTCACACATCAATGCCCGACACTGCCCCCGGCACTTAGACCGGAATGTGCGACTGCATAGAAATACGTGCAGCCGCACACTCCGGTCCGAGTGCCGGCGGCAGTGTCGGGTATTGATGTGAGAGACTCGCGCGAGTTTCTCGCATCACACTCGCAAGTGTTACCCTGGCCTTGGGCTGGAGTCACACCAGCCTTTCACATCTGATGCGAGAGCTCCTGCTCTGCTGCAAGTGGGAGCTAAGTGTCATGCTACTGTGCTCCAATTCTCTCGCACAGAGTGGAATGGAGCACAGCTGTGGAGGAGGTGGAGAAATTAACTTCTCCATCTCCTCTGCTGCCAGCGTCATCGTATATCACACCGCACTCACACCCATAGACTTACCATATATTGGTGCGTTTGAGCCGAGTTTGAGCATGCTGTGATTGTTCTCGCATGCCGATTTGGCATGAGAAAATAATCGCAGATGTGAGCTGCCCCAAAGAGTAACACCGGGTCGAGTGCTATGTGATGTTTTATCACATAGCACTCGGCCATGTTCTACGGTAGTGTGACTCCGGCCTTACACAGACACATCAGAACAGAAAGTAATCGTGGAATGGTAAGCTAGGCCATTGGACAGGACAGCCAGTGGGAAACTTAACTGCTTTCCGACATGTCCAAATTCCATTTTTGCGTTTCCTTTTTTTCTCATCTTTTTCCAAGAGCCATAACTTTTTTATTTTTGTGTCCACATAGAAGTATGAGGGCTTGTATTTGTTGTATGAGTTGTGTTTTTGAATAACACCATTTATTTTACCACATAGTTTACAGGAAAATGAGAAAAAATTTTAAGTGCCGTGAAATTGTGAGAAAAAAGAAATTCTGACAATGTTTTTGGGAACAATTTTTTATGACGTACTGTACATTAACTGATAAAATTGACCTTGCAGTATGATTCTCCTCATCTATACGATTACCATGATACCAAACTTTTTTCTATTACTTTAGTGGTGAAAATAAAAATCAGAAATTTGTAAAATATATTTTATTGTATGAGTCGCTATTTTCTGAGAACCGTAATGATTTTAGTTGATAGAGCTGTGTGAGGGCTTATTTTTTGCAAGGCAAGACAAAATTTTTATTGATACCATTTGGGGATAGATGTGACATTTTTATTGCTTCCTGTAAATTTTTTTGCGGTATTACAGCGAGCAAAAATACAGAATTTTGGCATTTCAATCTTTTCTGTTTACGATGTTCACCAATTACGTGAATTGTTCTTATATTTTGACAGATTAGACTTTTCTGGACTCTGCGGTTCAACATATGTGCATTTCTAAGAAAATTTTATTAGAGAAATAAGGTGTGATTTGAACTTTTATGCTTTTTTTCATATTTTTTAAAGCTTTTTTTTTTTTTACTCTTTACTGTGTTTGTTAGTCTCCTTAGAGGATTTGAATCTTTTAATCTTCAACAGACCCCTGGCTGTCATAATAACCCTTTGGCACCTGCCATCGAGGCACAAGAGCGCCAGTGGGTGCATAGAATCATTCCATTGCACTATCAATGCTGCTGTTAAGAGTTTGACAGCGGCATTTAACAATTTTAGTTACAAACAGAGCTCCCGATCCACCAGCAGCTGTTACAGGTAGGATCTGGTTGTGGCACACAGCCATTACCTTCTGGCTATGGGGCAAGCTCACTCTGTGAGCCCGCTCCATACACCTGCTGCCATCTTGCACTGTTCATGTATGGTGGATATCAGTAAGGGCTTATGGGAAGACAAAAACTGCCAATACACAGTAGATCGTTTGGCTGACAGCTATTTCTCTTGACTGCCCCATATCCAGGAATGCTCAACTCGGCCAATCGCTCCTGTGTTCTCAATGAGCAACTTAGCTCTTGGAGAAAAGGAGGATCTGGTGGTTGAATTCCAAAGCTGCGTCGTTTCAGAGAAAAATGTACTTTAATGGCCTTCGAGGACCGAGCCATGCTATAGACTAGTTGGACAGGCTGGTCCTTGGTGGCTTCTCCCCTCCCACTGCCCTGGAGGGACAGGACTTTGCCTATGGCGGCTATGAAAATGTTATTGTTAAACATACATGGCTGAGTTCATACATGTTATATGTTGGGTCCCGTTCTTTGATGCAAGCTCAGAAATTAAGCCCGCATATTTCCTGCCAGATGATGACTGCATTATTCAATTATGATCTGCCTCTACCGATGGTGAGTGGAGCTGAGCTCAGCCCATGGCTGTCAACCTGTTAAATGCCGCTGTCAATCTAACCTTCCATTGCCACGTGATATTGAACACGTTAAAAGCAAAACCCTTAAAAAAATTACAACGATACGTGTTTTTTTCACAATACTGCCGCACTTGGAATTTTTTTTTCAATATTCCCATACATCACCTGATAAAATGAATGGTGTCATTCAAGTGTACAACCCGTCCCGCAAAAAAACAAGCCCTCATACGACTATGTCGGCTGAAAAATAAAAATGTTGTTACTCTTGGAAGAAGGGGAGCAAAAGACAAAAGCGCAAAAAAAAAAGAAAATTTCCATGTCCTGAGTGGGGTTAATCAGGGAAATGTGATTTGAATCTATAGTCACAGTCCAGAGGGAGGAGGAGGTATCGGCTGCTGCAGACAGTTGTCTCACAGCCAGGCACCGGATTGTAGGGAGGAGGATAGGCAAATGGATAATTTATCATTGAGTCTGACCTTTTCCCTGCCAGACCAGATAACGTAAAATAAGCCTCTTTATTGCCAAGCCCAACATGGAATTTACAAAATAAAACCTTTAACTAGCATAAACTGTCAGAGACTTAGAAATTATGGAAAAAAACAGTCAAAAAAACGGTGTGAAATGTGTGCTGGTCGCTCAGGGACTTATTTACCTACATAACTGTCCCTGTTTTCCGCAACCAAATAGGCGCATCACTCGCTTAAGGATGAGACTCGAACTCTTGGGGATGATCAAATATGTATAGGCATATGTTTTTGTCGTATAAATTGGACTGTTTAATACGTGTTTGACGCTTTACCTGTCACTGTCGGTCTCGTTATCCGGTGTGATTGTTCTCTGGAAACATTCATTGTTACTGCCGTATTGTGGGAAAGAAAGCGAGCAGAAATTATACCCACCGCCTCCCTAGGTTTGCGGTGAAGTCTAATAATTAAACCTGAGCTTACATTGTGTAACAAAACATGTAAAATAATAAAGTTGAAAGCCTGACAGCTGCTAGTGGAATCCAGAAGATTGCTGCTGCCTGCTTAGTGCCGGGATCTGCCAGCCCTCTATTGTGTAACTGTCCCTGTCGCGCGCAGATTTGTCCGGCATTGCGGCACTGCGCATATCAATGTGTAATTAGGAGAAGCACACGTATGAATGGTCATTTGTAGAACTGAGTGTTCTTTGGGTGTTTTTTTTTCTTCTAGACTCAATGGTTTAAATTGCTTTTAATTTTGTTATCTCTCCATAAGAATGCAGCTCACATCCTCCCCATCTGCATCATGAATGAATTGTAGGTCCCGATGGAACGTCGGAGCTTAAAGGAGCCGGGCAGTAATAACCGGAGTGACGCATTAACGATGTCTGAAAAGCAGATTTTCAAGATCTAAGGGGAATATAAAATATACATTTTTAGTTCCCATGAAGCCCACAGTGTCTCAGCTTTGTAAAATCTTATGTTTCGCAGTCTGTACGAAGTTAATGAAACTGCTCTGCTTCCATCTCGGCGTCATTCCACGTACTCGGCTGCCACCCCACCCTCTGCGGCATCGCTTGCTGCATGCTGAATATTTAGGGATCTAAAAATAGAAGCAGACATTTCAGGAGAATGCCAGGCTCTATCCCTGAACAGTCTGACAAGCTCGTGCCTGTGAGTCTTGGTTATCGCTGGCTTTTTCAGCAATGAACCCCAATATTACATATATCAGGAGTATGTATTGTCCACCTCATTGTTTCCTCTGTCTTATCTGTTGCAGTTTATGAGCTTAGAAGTCATGTTCATTTTCCATCATGACTATGGTCACATAATTGATAACGTTTTTTGGGGACATTTCGGCTCTCGCTTTATCCTTCCCCTCCAGTGAACGCACCACTCCTCCCGGATCTGCCCCAAAACACCTACTTTTGGGCATGGTTTATGTAAAACCAGACCCTTTTGGCCAGGGTTGCCAACTTGACCTTTTTTCATAATAAAAAAATCATGGACAAACATTATTTTCTACACACAATGGAAGACCATAATAATTATGAATATTAGTGACACGTGTCTCCAGCCTTAATCATGATATGACATCAGCTGCATTCACCGTGAACTGTACAATGATGACAAGCAAAAATGAACCGGACAAGTTTCTTCAACATCACAAAAGTCATGGATACCTCAATTTTTTTTAAAAGGACAAGGCAAAAAAAAGTGCTCCAATTTTTCAGGAATTTCGGAATGGTTGGTAAAACCTACTTTTAGTCTTTCCACTAATGAGATTATCACTTATTCACAAGATAGATGACAGATGTCTGATCTTTGGAGATCCCACTACTAGGACCCACTAGTGATCAGTAGAATAGGAATCCCCGTCCCCAATATTTTTCACTGCATTGGGATTAAATTAAACACTTTCATTACATATCGCTGCTGCCAAACCATTGATGTTTATGGGATTTAGGAACATGGCCGGATCCTGTATATTCGCCAGGCCAGTAGACATTGAGTTGAGCGATAGCAGAGTAGCCATCTATGGCCATGTCTTTCCATTCAATCATGACGTTAGGGACAAACGTGGGATTTGAACCCCTCCTCTAGTGATTCTTGGAGGTCCTCACAGTGGTGGACACCTTATCTAATCCAAGATTATGGCAGTAATGATTATGGTAATATAAACAAATTATGTTTTTATTATATAATATAAAATGAACGTCTTCTGTTGATCAGAAAGCTCTTTCCCATAGTGATAGCGGCAAGAAGTCAGGATTTTATCAGTTACTACTATGACTATTCAGGAGATGAAGCTGTGATAAATGGAGTTCCAATTGCTTTCAAAATATATAGAAATTACTCGGCACAGAGTGTGGAAAGACGATAAAGCTTCTTCTATCTAGAAGGCTAGATAATCCCTTTAATTGGGATATTTCATTTTCAGTCTTCCATTTATTTTTATTTTTTTATAGCAATGAATTTTTAAAAGCAATTCTATTTCATTCTTATATAATGGTTAGGTCTCGTATAACGCGGTGATTTATGGATGCACTGTAGAGATTAGTGACTCCACTTTGTATTTCGCAGATCTTCAATAGATTTACAAACCATTAGTCACTACTAGAGATGAGTAAACTGATTTGCCAACATTATAAGATGAACTGGGCAAACTAAATATCGCAATCTGTAAATCAACGTGCCCATGTGTAGCAACGGCTAAGTAAAGCGTTGTGAGGTTCCGTTCTTAAAGGGGTTTTTGAAAGAATGAGATTTACCACTTATCCAATTCCCCTAAAGGTCTGAGAGCTAGAAGAATAATGGCCGTGCACACCAGTAGGAATTCTGATAATATTATTTCATTAAGCCTCAAATACAACTACACAAAGAAACAGCACAAATAACAAAAATGAAAAAAACAACATTGTGCTAAACGCCGAACTGAACTGGCTCACCGTAATAAATGGCACGAAGTTCCCCGTACCTCCAATAAACAAAGATCCCTGCCAAATACCAAAAATAGGTACCATACCCCATAAAATGTAATTGTGTAGTGTAACGAAGCAAATCCATATCTTATATGTAATAATATACCAAACCCAAGCAAAACAAAACAAAACATAAATACAATGTGAGGCCAAAGAGATGCCAGGAGGTAGGGGCTGTGTGTCTTCACATGTATCACCGCAACACAGGTAGCTTCCTCAGGGGTGCCTCTTGAGGGTGTGGCATGGCAATATACAAGCTCCCCTTAGCAAGCCACATGTGGTTTGGTGATATGTGTGTTGACAAATAGACACCTTACCTCCTTGGGTTTCAGATGATATATGTTTCTTTCAATAGGACACTGTATTGCCTGAAACTGGATTGTATATTATTCCAGCTTTTGGCAGTTTTCATAAAATCACTGTTTTATCTGATGCAGATCTACCTATTCGCTTCACAGTTTTATCAGCAGGAGATTATCACTAGAAGACTAGTAAACCTGCTGCCTTGTAGTCCTCCATATTCATAAGCTCTGTATAACCCCCTCCTTCCCACTGATTGGCTGCTTTCTGTGCACACTGTGCATAAGCAGAAAGCAGCCAATCAGTGGTGAGGGGTGGGGTTATAAAGAGCTCATGAATATGGAGGACTAGGACTACAAGGCAGCAGGTTTACTAGTCATCTAGTGATAATCTCCTTCTGATAATACTGTGAATTTATCAAAACTACAGCCAGCAGCCCAGTAAGTGACACATCACTGGAATCAGAGACTCTGGCCCTACATTATGTCAGTCTAAGATTAGGCTGCAAAACCTGGTGACAGATTCCCTTTAATAAAAAAATAGTTTTCATTATACCTACTTGGGTGCACAACCATTATTTGCAGAGTGCTATGCTCTTTTCCTTTTAGAGTTTATATGTTGGTTGTTCCTTTTGATTTCCTATATATACTATATTCAGCACTGGACCGACTCCTGGGATTATCACAGACCATTAGCCTGGAGAGCCAAGCTCCCATACCTCCTCCTGGTGGCCAGGATTAAACGGCTCGATGAAAAAAAATGAAGCGGTAGTGTGCACTAGGGTGACCGGATCTCATATTGGGGGGAAAAAATGTCAGAATCTTGTTCGTCTGGACCCCACAAAACGATTCCCCTTTCCAGATATTGAGATAGCCAAAATTTGAGCTCGATCAAACGACGTTAACCCATGCCGCTCGTCGCTCAAAGTTTGAAAAAATCCAAATTGAGGTATTTTAAGATTTAGGTATTTTGCATAGTCTGTTAGACTATAAAGAATGTGACAACAACATTGCAGAAATAGCCCTGACCAAATTTTCGAACCATTTGTGGTATTTGAATGCAGAGTTGGTGGGATTATCGTTTTTTGATCCCACCATTACAGACAATGAAAAGTTGTTAATGGCTAATAAATTGCTCAGTAGCACAGATGAACCATCAGAGCACGCTAACCTACATGAGTTGATAATTTTACATAGTTATCTAATCTATTCTAGAGCTTTTGTTAAAGTAGTTTTTGAAACGTCAGAATATAATGCTCGGCATTTGCTTACAACTTGCAGGACATATTGCTTTTGTTCTTCATCTTTTGTCAGAAGGTCGTTAAAGTCGGTTACTTCCTACCTCTTTTAATTTTTCTTTCCTAACTTTTGGATTTACAACCCTAGCGTGCTCTGATGGTTCATCTGTGCTACTGAGCAATTTATTAGCCATTAACAACTTTTCATTGTCTGTAATGGTGGGATCAAAAAACGATAATCCCACCAACTCTGCATTCAAATACCACAAATGGTTCGAAAATTTGGTCAGGGCTATTTCTGCAATGTTGTTGTCACATTCTTTATAGTCTAACAGAATATGCAAAATACCTAAATCTTAAAATACCTCAAACGGGTTAACGTCGTTTGATCGAGCTCAAATTTTGGCTATCTCAATATCTGGAAAGGGGAATCGTTTTGTGGGGTCCAGACGGACAAAATTCCGACATCGATTTTTTGCGGTCACCCTAGTGTGCACGAGCCATCATTTAGTTCCATCTGCCGCAAGGAATGACATAGGGTCAGGACCCTTACTCTACTGACTGTGGGGGCCCCTTCCTGTAGGTAGCTGTAAATGTCACTCACAGGAAAGCCAGATGTCATGATATATTGCATTAATGTTTGTGTTGCTTTTTGTAAGGGCGTGTATTTGCTTCCTTGTAGTTCTAAAGATGGCTACAAATTTGTATAGAAGCATAACCAGGGGGGATTTATCATTTAGGACAAATATCACATGGCTAACACATGACCAATGCAGAATGGTAACCTCGGGAAATAATCATAAAGGATCTACTGAATGACTGTAAGGAGAAATCCTGAATCGGAACATAAAACGGCACTTATACAGAAATGATGTCATGGTATAATTAAAAGAGAACTTGCTTCTGGACGAGAATGCTGTGCACGACAGGGTGGCATATGGAGATCCATAGGGGCGGCTCAGTGGTTAGAACTGCAGCCTTGCAGCCCTGGAGTTCTGGGTTCAAATCCCACCAGCGACAACATCTGTAAGGAGTTTGTATGTTCTCCCCGTGTTTGTGTGGGTTTCCTCAGGTTCTCTGACAATCCAAAGACAAACTGATAAGGAATCGAGATTGTGAGCCCCAATGGCGACGACGATGATGATGTCTGTAAAGCGCTGTGGAGTATGATAGCGCTATATAAGCAAGCAAAGCTTAAAATAAATAGGAACTTTGTCATCCTCCATGCTGGCTCTTGGCAGGGTTTAATTTGTTTTATTTTATTTCAGGGGAAAATGCCCTTCAAGAAGTCGGTGATTGGAGATGTATGGATGTCTCTATGCCTCAATACATGGAATCCATAGCTCTGTTAAACCTATCAACATGCCAGAGTCTAAAAGCAGATGACGGCCCAAGCTAAAACACAATCTGACGTTTGGTTAAACGGAGAGGTCAGGCTTGAACAGAGTTTAATAGATTGTCAGTGTGTTGTGAAAGGCAGGGGTTTTCTGCAGGCTCTGGCTCAAATTGCTGCCATAGATAAAATGTGCCTTGTGTCTTCGGTGGCACTGAGGAGAATGAACCTGGGCAAATGAGTGAAATTCCAGAATGGAGCTGTCGTTCTACCAGATGCTCTTTAGAAATACTTGATAGCAAGGTATAAATGATAAGACAGATACAGTATTTTTCTCCTTCGTCTCATTGGGGGACACAGAGACTGTGGGTGTGTGCTACTGCCGTCTGGAGGCTGACACTAGGCATACAAAAAACAAGTTAGCTCCTCCTCCACCGCATACACCCTCGCCCCTATAGCGGGCGGAAACCAGTTTTTTGCTTAGTGTCTTTGGAGGCACACGCAGTCTGGTTTCTCCAGACTAGGTTTCTTTTTCGGTTCTCACTATGAAGAGGAGATAGGGGTGACGGATCCTATAGAAAGGGTCCGATCTCCCCAAACCATCAACGGGCGAGCACGCGTTGAGCATCGCTCCGCGTATCCTTTCCCGCACCGAGGGACACCTCTGGGACTTTTCCCCAGACATCTATTTTTCGTGTTTGTTATTTTTTGAAGACGAGAAGGGGCAACGCATCCTATAGAAAGGATCCGATTTCCCCAAACCAGCAACGGGCGACTACGTGCGAGAGTCCCTCCACGTCTCCTCTCCCACGACGTGGGACACTATGCCAGACTTAGCCCTGTCCACCCCTAGGTATGGAAACCATGGGCTTGCACACGGGCACAAGACTAGTCTGTGCGCCCCCACTGCTCCACCAACGCTTGACGGCGGTGCTGCACGGCGGCGGACGGTCCCTCTCCTCGCCCCTACAGGGTAGACGGAGTTAGGGTGCCTGCACCGTCCAAGAAGGAGACTAGCAGGTGCGGAGGGCCCTGGGCGCAGAGTCAGGTGGACCACCCCCCCAAACCCCCCCCAAACCCCCCCCAATCCCCCCCAATACCTGGGGCAGAGCGGGCAGTGGCTGCACAGGAGGTGGAGGAGAGGACGTCGCTGGGGCCCGGCGTTTGGACCCCAGGTGGATAGCGCCATTAATTTAGCCCGTGGCTTCGGCCTAGGCCGCGGGCGGAAGTGGGCGGCAGCGCTCCGGCCGCGTCTTAGGCGGCGTCGCTTCGGCGCCCCCCGTCCCCGGTATCGGCGTTACAGGATCCGGGGCGGGGGGTATCGTAATTTAGGCCGCGGCTCCGGCCTGATCCGCGGGCGGAAGTCCCGCCCTCAGTGCGGCGTCCGTCGGCGTCACTTCCGGCGCCGCCCCCCTCCTGGCAGGGCGGGCACCGGATAAAATGGAGTCCCCGACGGCAGTCCGGGGTAGGCCGCAGGAAGCGCAGCTTACCGCAAAGCGCGGCAGTCCCTGGAGACCGCCACCAACGCAGCTGGAGGGGCCTCCCATGGCAGGAGCCGGAAAAAGGACTACGGAGGGGTAAGTGTGACCCCGGCCTGAAGGCCACGCTAGGGCATATAGAGCTCCCCTCTCCTCCGCATTCGCCCTCCTTGAAAAAGGGAAAAAAAAAAAAATATATATATATATATATATATATATATGAGAATCTATTTATCTATTTATTTTTCTGGCCTTTTTCCAGCAGTATGTCTGGAAAAGGTAAAGCGCACGCATCCTTCTATGCCGCATGCGTTTCCTGTGGGGTTAGATTCCCACGAGCGCAGACCAGTAAATTATGTGAAACCTGTGACACCGAAAGCGCCCAGGAGCCCTCCCCCGCAGCAGAGTCCAGGGGTCCGGAACCCCCAGAGTGGGCGGTATCCCTCTCTCGGTCTATGGTATCATTAACAAAGGCAATTGAGACCCTTCAGGCCCCGGATAGGGGTAGAGATGATGGCTCGCCTGGTTGGGAGGGTTCTGCCTCCTCACATAGGCCGCCGGCCTGCAGGGGCCGCACTCTCTCTAGGCAGGCACATAGGAAGGGAACCCATACTGTGTCGCCAGGCCCCTCCGGTGCTTCAGCATCTGCGAGTGTGGCATCACGCTCGCCGTCACCCCTTTCAGGGAGCGAGCAGAGCTCAGTAGAGGATGTGGAAGAATCCTTGGACCTGGACACCCCAGGGTGCCGGGAGACGGTGGACAGTCTCATTGAGGCTGTCAACCAGACTCTGGGTATTGATGATGAGGTCACCCTAACCGCAGGGCATAAGGTGTCTTTTAAAAAGGCCCGGAAGCCGTGGAGAGTGTTCAGCACTCATCCTGAGTTCGAGGATATAGTGCAGCGGCACCGGGAACGGCCAGACAAGCGTTTTTCAGGACAGAAGACGCTAGGATCAAGATATCCATTTGCGCCAGAGCTCTGTAAAAAATGGGCAGAGTCTCCGGCGGTGGACCCCCCGGTATCCCGCCTGGCCTCGAGATCCCTGTTATCAGTGCCTAGTGGTTCGGCCATCAAGGACAACACGGATCGGCTCATAGAGGGATTAGCGCGCTCGGTATACGAAGCATCAGGATCAGCACTCTTCCCTTCCTTTGCGGCAACATGGGTAGCCAAAGCCATGATGTCCTGGTCGGACTCTTTAAATGAGATCCTGCAGGATAGGGAGTTGCCAGCAGAGGTGGCTGAGATAACAAGTCAGATCGCAATGGCGGGTGACTATATAATTAATGCATCCTTGGATGCAGCTAATAGCGCAGCACTTGCAGCAGCAAATGCAATCGCCATTAGGAGAGCCTTGTGGTTAAGGCTGTGGCGGGCTGATTCGGTGTCTAAAAAATCCTTGACTTCCCTGCCCTTTCAGGGTAACCGACTATTTGGGGAAGAATTGGATAGACTCATTTCGGACGCAACAGGGGGTAAAAGTAGTTTTCTCCCACAACAGAAGACAAGGACGCCATTTCGTCAGCCTCAGGCGCGTTTTCGGGCATTTCGCGCACCCGCGTGGACGGCAACGGCCAGTACCCCCGCTCCTGCGCGCTATAACCATGACAAAGAGCGTCAGGTCACCTACAGGACCAACCCGCTGGGTAGGATGCGAGGGCGTCCGCCCAGATCAAGGGGGGCCAGGTCCCAGAGGCCCTCTACAAAATGACTCGAGAAGTGCGGTACCCGAGGACAGCAGGATTGGCGGTCGTCTGCAACGGTTCTGTCACATATGGGCTGCGGTGGCACGCGACGCATGGGTGACGGAGCTGATATCTTCCGGGTACAAGATAGAGTTTATAAAAAGTCCGCCAACACGATTTTTTCCCTCCCGGCTTCCCAAGTCAAGGTCTCGGGCAGAGGCATTACGGGGGGCCATCGAAGTGCTGCAGCACAAAGGGGTCATCGTTCCGGTGCCAAGGAGCGAAAGAACCCAAGGGTTTTATTCCAACCTGTTCGCAGTGCCCAAAAAGGATGGAGCGGTAAGGCCGGTTCTGGACCTAAAGCTACTAAACAGGTTCATCAGGGTCAGGCATTTTCGCATGGAGTCCCTCCGGTCGGTTATATCCTCCATGGAGAAGGGAGAATACCTGGCCTCAATCGATGTTCAGGATGCATATTTACACATCCCTATTTTTCCCCCGCATCAGAGATTCCTACGGTTTGCGGTCGAGGGACGGCACTTCCAGTTTGTGGCGCTGCCTTTCGGTTTGGCCACGGCCCCCAGAATATTCACGAAGGTGATGGCGGTCGCCATGGCCACTCTTCACTCCCGGGGCATTGTGGTGTTGCCATACCTGGACGACCTTCTGGTAAAGGGCCCGTCCCATCCAGCGTGCGAGGAGAGTGTCACCATCACACTGGATACCTTGTCTCGTCTAGGATGGATGATCAACAGGAAGAAATCATTCCTCACGCCGGCCCAGAGGATTGTTTTCCTAGGGATGATATTCGATACCTCCCAGGGATTGGTAATTCTCCCTCAGGACAAGGCTCGGGCACTCCGACAGGGAGCTCGAAGACTTCAACAGCCAGGCCTCCATACTATCCGATTCGGGATGGGGGTCCTGGGCAGGATGGTGGCAGCGATGGAAGCAATCCCGTTTGCTCAGTTTCATCTCCGCCCCCTGCAGCATGCCCTGTTAGCGGCTTGGGACAGGAGCCCGTTCTCACTCGATCACCCGTGCAGGTTGTCCTCTCAGGTCCGACAGACCCTTCGCTGGTGGACACGCGATCGGTCGCTTCTGCAGGGAAAGCCCTTTCCTCCGGATCATTGGTTAGTGATCACGACCGATGCGAGTCTCTCCGGTTGGGGAGCAATCTTCCGCCACCACACGGCACAGGGGCAGTGGTCGCCTCAGGAAGCTCGTCTCCCTATCAATCTGTTGGAGATTCGAGCAATACGGTTGGCCTTGCAGCAGTTCCAACACGTGCTAGCAGGATACCCGATTCGGATTCAGTCGGACAACGCCACGGCAGTGGCGTACGTGAATCACCAGGGGGGCACACGCAGCAGGGCAACCATGCGCGAGGTGGAACATGTGCTCCGCTGGGCCGAGAGGACCCACTCGATGATTTCAGCGGTTCACATTCCAGGCGTCGAGAATTGGGCAGCGGATTTCCTAAGCCGCCAGGACATCATGGCCGGGGAGTGGTCACTACATCCCGAGGTGTTCCAGCAGATTTGCCAGCGCTGGGGAACACCAGACGTGGACTTGATGGCCTCCAGGAAGAACGCCAAAGTGGGCGTGTTTGTCGCCCGGTCTCAGGATCCGCAAGCAATCGCAGCGGACGCATTGGTGATACCCTGGAACCAATTTCGGCTCCCATACTTGTTCCCGCCGCTGCCACTTCTCCCCAGGGTTATCAGGAAGATCAAGACAGAGGGGGTTCCGGCAATTCTGCTGGCCCCGGATTGGCCCCGACGGGCATGGTACGCGGATCTGGTACAGCTCATCGCAGACGTACCATGGCGGCTACCGGAACTACCAGATTTACTGTCCCAGGGACCGATCTGCCACCCGAACTTAGGGGCCCTGCGTTTGACGGCGTGGCCATTGAATCTTGGGTGCTGACCCAGGCGGGGTTTGGGCGCGAGGTAGTCGCGACAATGGTAAGGGCCCGAAAGCCAGCCTCGGCAAGGATCTATTATAACACTTGGAAGGTTTTCTTCCAGTGGTGTCGGGAACACGGGGTTCCGCCATTGTCCTTCTCGGTGCCCAACATACTGGCTTTCCTTCAGTCTGGCCTAGACGCAGGTTTGGCGCCAAGTTCCCTTAGAAGACAGATATCGGCCCTGTCGGTCCTGTTTCAGCGAAAGATCGCTACCAATTTGCAGGTCAGAACGTTCCTGCAGGGGGTCGTTCATTTAGTACCTCCCTTCAGAGCACCATTGGAGGCCTGGGATCTTAATCTGGTCCTGTCGGTACTACAGGAGGCTCCGTTTGAGCCACTACAGGATGTTTCATTGGCATATCTATCCAGAAAGGTTGTGTTCCTGGTAGCCATAACATCCATTAGGCGAGTATCGGAGTTGGGAGCGTTATCTTGTAGAGCCCCTTTCCTGACCTTTTTTAAGGACAAGGTAGTCCTTAGGCCTCCGCCACCTTTTTTACCAAAGGTGGTGTCCTCGTTCCATATTAATGAGGACATTGTGCTGCCTTCTTTCTGTCCAGCGCCAGTTCACAGGGTGGAAAAGGCGCTCCACACATTGGATCTGGTAAGAGCTCTCAGGAGATACGTGTCGAGGACAGCACCTTTCCGCCAGACGGATTCGTTGTTTGTGATCCCCGAAGGGCGCAGGAAGCGCCTCGCAGCGTCACGGTCAACCATAGCCAGATGGATTCGCCTAACCATTCAGGAGGCTTACCGTATTAGAGGCACGCCAGTTCCAGCTGGAGTAAGGGCGCATTCTACTCGGGCAGTGGGCGCCTCATGGGTGCTTCGGCACCAGGCTTCGGCAGAACAGGTATGCAAGGCAGCAACCTGGGCCAGCCTGCACACTTTTTGTAAACATTACAGTGTGCATACTCAGGCTTCGTCAGATGCGAGCCTGGGCAGAAAAATTCTCCAAGCAGCAGTGGCACACCTTTAAACAGGAAAGCATGCGGCTTGGATCGGTGAGTGTTATCCCACCCAGGGACTGCTTTAGGACGTCCCACAGTCTCTGTGTCCCCCAATGAGACGAAGGAGAAACATGGATTTTTGTGAGTACTCACCGTAAAATCCTTTTCTCCGAGACGCTCATTGGGGGACACAGCACCCACCCTGATAGCCGGTTGGCTCATACTTATTATTTAACATATTTTCTTGTTTAAGACAGGGTGATCCTTTTTTCAGACATATGATTTATTGCATTAAGGCTAATTTTTGTATGTCCTCCTACTGCTTTTGCACTAAACTGGTTTCCGCCCGCTATAGGGGCGAGGGTGTATGCGGTGGAGGAGGAGCTAACTTGTTTTTTGTATGCCTAGTGTCAGCCTCCAGACGGCAGTAGCACACACCCACAGTCTCTGTGTCCCCCAATGAGCGTCTCGGAGAAAAGGATTTTACGGTGAGTACTCACAAAAATCCATGTATCTACATCTTCTAAGCTGCACTAGGGAAAAGAAGAAGGAAACTGTGCAATTGCTGCAAGATATTAATATTTAGCTCCACAATGGGTAAATCTATTGCTTGGATCATACTGTACATGGAAATGACTTTCAGAAGGGAAGAAACATGGATACATTTACATTTGAGGAAGAAGGATGAGTTGAATATATTACTAATACTTACAGGCTACTTACAAGTAACTGTGGTTTGGGTTTTTAATATAAAACTGGCCAAACAAATATGAAAAGCTAATCTAACAACAATCCTTATACCGACCTATCAATAAAGTATAGGAATGAACCCTATTGAGATTATCACACAAAATCCCAAGGACAAAGGCCCAGAGGGATAGAAAAAGTGCAATGACTATCCACTGATTATAAAATAATTATTTAAACATCTTTAAAACATTCACCAAACACAAAAAAGTAAGGTTACCCATGGGACACAATTAGATCAGGCAAAATTAATGCCCTCTGAGGAAGCAGGGTGAAACGCACGTCGGGGCTTGGGACACTTTTAGTCAGGCCACCTCCTTATAGGTATGTAACAGTTAGTGAAATTGTAACAGGGAGAATAGCTACTAACTGTTTTTCTTACATTGATATGGTCCATGTTTATATGGGTCTCACTTTTGTATGTGACAAAGAATTTTAGCTGCTTGTTGTTATATTACTTTAACCCTTTTTTGCCATATGGACCATTAGTCATATTTTGTATAAATATATTAGTTTGGATCAATGTCCTCAATACTGTATTACTCCTAGGTGAGATTGACATGCCTATATTGGCATTGGTATAATACTTTTGAGCTATTTGACTTTTTTACAGGGGGTACAGATAGTATTCAGACCCCTTTAAATTTTTCACTTTGTTTCATTGCAGCCATTTGGTAAATTCAGAAAAGTTGATTTTTTTTTTCTCCTTAATGTACACTCTGCACCCCATCTTGACTGAAAAAAACAGAAATGTAGAAATTTTTGCTAATTTATTAAAAAAGAAAGACTGAAACATCACATGATCATAAGTATTCAGACCCTTTACTCAGACACTCATATTTAAGTCACATGCTGTCCATCTCTTTGTGATCCTCCTTGAGATGGTCCTACTCCTTCATTGGAGTCCAGCTGTGCTTAATTAAACTGATAGGACTTGATTTGTAAAGGCACACACCTGACTGTATAAGACCTCACAGCTCACAGTGCATGTCAGACCAAATGAGAATTGTGGCAAGGCACAGATCTGGCCAAGGTTACAAAAGAATGTCTGCTGTACTCAAGGTTCCTAAGAGCACAGTGGCCTCCATAATCCTTAAATGGACGAAGTTTGGGACCACCAGAAGTCTTCCTAGACCTGGCCGTCCAGCCAAACTGAGCAATCGTCGGTGAAGAGCCTTGGTGAGAGAGGTAAAGAAGAACCCCAAGATCACTGTGGCTGAGCTATACAGATGCAGTAGCTAGATGGGAGAAAGTGCCACAAAGTTAACTATCACTGCAGCCCTCCACCAGTGAGGCCTTTGTGACAGAGTGGCCAGACAGAAGCCTCTCATTAGTGCAAGACATATGAAAGCCCACAAAGAGTTTGCTAGAAAACGCATTAAGGACTCCCAGTCTATGAGAAATAAGATTCTCTGGTCTGATGAGACGAAGATAGAACTTTTTGGTGATAATTCTAAGTGGTATGTGTGGAGAAAACTAGGCACTGCTCATCACCTACCCAATACAATCCCAACTGTGAAACATGGTGGTGGCAGCATCATGTTATGGGGGTGTTTTTCAGCTGCAGGGACAGGACGACTGGTTGCAACTGAAGGAAACATGAATGTGGCCAAGTACAGAGATATCCTTGATGAAAACCTCTTCCAGAGTGTTCTGGACCTCAGACTTGGCCAAAGGTTCACCTTCCAACAAGACAATGACCCTAAGCACACAGCTAAAATAACAAAGGAGCGGCTTCAGAACAACTCTGTGACCATTCTTGACTGGCCCAGCCAGAGCCCTGACCTAAACCCAATTGAGCATCTGTGGAGAGACCTGAAAATGGCTGTCCACCAACGTTCACCATCCAACCTGACGGAACTGGAGAGGATCTGCAAGGAAGAATGACATATGATCCCCAAATCCAGGTGTGAAAAATGTGTTGCATCATTCCCAAGAAGACTTGTGGCTGTACTAGCTCAAAAGGGTGCTTCTACTCAATACTGAGCCAAGGGTCTGAATACTTATGACCATGTGATATTTCAGCTTTTCTTTTGTAATAAAATTGCAAAAATTTCTACATTTCTTTTTCTTCAGTCAAGATGGGGTGCAGAGTGTACATTAATGAGAAAAAATGAATTTTTTTGAAGTTACCAAATGGCGGCAATGAAACAAAGTATGAAAAATTTAAAGGGGTCTGAATACTTTCCGTACCCACTGTACTTATTGGGATATGGTCAGAATCTATTATACTTCTATGTTGGCATGGCAATACTATTTCTAAGCTACTGATTACTATACCATTCTAATGCTTTCACCAGGCATGAGTGGGCTGCATTTTCTATGCTCTTACTGTATACTAATATGGACTACTGTCCCTAATTGTACAATACTATATTTCTATAGGTGTAATGGAATGCTTCATAGAAATCTCTATTTTGCCTGATCTAATCATCTCCCCTGAGGTGACCTTGAATTTTAATTATTCATGAATGTTTTAAAGATGTTTAAACAAATAATTCATTATTTTATGCATAGTGGATTGTCATTGCACTTTTGAGTCTAAGAGCTGGCCACTCGCAACCCATTAATTCTGGCAAGATCAGCTGACAATATACTGACATTCTTTTGTCCTTATTATTACTAATAAGGCAATAGTTAACAATGGGCCAAAAAGCCATGTCCGCAAAAGCTCAAAGGCCAAAAATGCACAAAGGTTTTTACACATAACAGCTTATAAGGGGACAATAAATTTCAGTGCATAATGTTATTCTGTGCGACCTGCAATGTCATGTTCCTTAAATGTAAAGGGCAATGCATAACAATTGACATGAAGCACTGTCAGGCCTAGAATAGACAAATCTGTAGAGAAGCATTAAGTGATTTTCCTTTTTTTAACACAATGAAAGGAAAATAAAAAGTAAGGACTGACTCTAGTGGCAAACAGCCATAAGATTTTGTGACTTACCTCAGGCTCAACAGGAGCCGCTCTTATGCAGAATTGCATCTATGAAGACGTGTATTTTGCTGGGTCATGGCATAGAGCTTCCAAGAGGCGGATCATAAGTTTCAATCCCCATTCGGCAGCAGGCAAAAAACTTTTCCGGATGCTGCCGTAGATCCCCATACAGACCCGCAAAATGCCCTTTTGAGGGACATGTGCAGAGGAGAGGATGGACCCAGAATCTTCTACGCCTACTGGGCTCTGCAATGGCTGGGTAGCTTGAGCCACATTCCCTGGAGAGCACCCAGCGAAATATAAGCTCTTCATGTTCCTCAAACAAGGAAAGATTGCTGGTCATATCTGAGTCTGAAGATGCAACAAAGTCAGGCACGTACAAAAAAAAAACCCAAATGTAAGTGCTCCCAGCTTTGGCTATTGGGGAGGGAGTTTTTATAGGGTTAGCAATCAATACGCACCTTGAGTTATATGGTTTAATATATTGGAAAAAGATGTTTAAAAACGCATTGCATGCAGATGAGAATACGGATGCTAGGTGAGAAAAAAATGCACACTCGCCTGACATACACATGACATTCGCCTTACACTCGCCAACTTTTCTGGCTGAGACTCTCAGCGACTTTTTATACACAGATGTGAGTGTACTGTAAGTCAATAAAGTCCGTCAATGCATACTGTATATCAGACAAAAGATCCAGTGGAGTGTTGAGGCTTCCATTATTAATGATAGTTTGAACATCCTCAGCTGTAACATAAATTGTCTTAAGAAATAGCCAATTGAATCTTATTACAACATGGTATCCAGATGGTACCTCACCCCTGCAAAACCAGCCTGGATTTTTCCAAACGTATTGCCCGAATGCTGGAGAGGTTGTGGACTCAAAGGCGACTTAGCAAGCACATATCTTTTGGGAATGCCCTAAGATTGCTCCCCTATGGAAAGAAAGTTCCACATTAGTAGACTCACTAAACAAAAAATAATCCTCACACCCCAGATGGTATTGTTGTCTCTGGAATTGGAAAAAAATCAAGCACAACATAGAGCCTTAGTAATCCATTTATTTACAATTCCTAAAAATGCAATTACAGCTTTATGGAAAGAACAAAAAATGTCCCAGTTATTCAGGACATTGTGGATAAAATGTCACTCCACAACTCATATGAAAAAGAGCATGCAAATGCTAACAATTACTACGCAACCTATCTCAAGAGATGGGAATCCTGGACCAGCTTTGCTCCCTGAACATGTGCTAAAGATGTCTCTCCTCAATTTATAGCTATTTATTTACAGCTACTCAGGATACGTTATATTGCTGCATTATAGGTTATAAACACTACTGTTAAGTGTTTAGTTATCCCCTTTCCCCCCCAATACTTTCCATTGTACTGTTCCCATAAGCCTGTACAGCAGCTTCTTTCTACTGTATCCTCCCCTACCCCATCGATTCGGTTTTATTGACATAAAAATTTTCAATAAAGTTATTTGAATAAGATATAGCCAATTATTATTGACAACAATTTAATGGTTGTCAAGCTACGTTAATTACTTACGGTAAGTTAATTATTTAAATGGGGACAAGCTACATTATCAATATATTTTCTAGAACAAACAATTAAATCAGCAATCAATTTGTCGATCATAAATAATCAGTAATGCTGATTAAAGTGCCGGTCCACGCTGGCACTGAAAAAGTGGATGGTCATGTATGATTACCCTACCTGGTGCTCTCCATTTTCCTGTGACTGCGTCCTCTGTGATTGCTGGCTGTCAAGACCTTCTGCATCCAAGATGAAAACCAGTGGCAAAAAGAGCAGTGGTAAGTCTGAACTACACCTATACTGCACAGGAAAAGTAGGAGAGGTATGATTTAGACTTATCACTGTGCTCTACTTGCCACTCTGCAGAGCTTCATGTGAAAGGAGCGGAGGTCAGTGTCTCCATTGGGGCTTGTACCCAAACTACCGCAGTCTACTACGTCTTTCTGCATGCCTCAACCAGGTGTTTAGGACCAAAATGAAGATATCCCGATTCTGTCTGCATCATTACAGTCAACTTCCACGTCAGCGCATATGCCCAAATCCCATTTATGGGGGCTTGGACGTAAGTCCCATTTAGGACACTGACCATAGGGATAAAACGTAATGTGTAACTTGCCTTAATGGAAGTGCTACACTTAACAATCATTGGCGTATCCTAGAAACAGCTCATCCCAATGTTGCTGAATTCCAAGAACCATTCCTTCCTTGTTTCAGGAGACCTCGAAACATCAGGGACCTTCTAGTCAGAGCAGATGTAGGTTCTTCCCGTCCACCAAAACCACAACGCTTCCTCACAAATCCAAAGTACGGGACCTTCCCCTGCTTACAATGTGTGTAATGTAATAATGTCCAGAAGGGTAGTTTCTTTCACCATCCCCACACAGGAAAGAAGTATAATATCAAGGAATATTATACATGCAATACGTCCTTTGTCATATATTTAATTAAATGTCCCTGTGGGTTACTTAATGTGGGGGAAACTACACAACCCATACGTGATCGGATTTCCAAACATATGTAAATCTACTATTAGGTGCAAAAATCTTTTCCTCACGATTCCTTCTCATTTTATTAACGTAGGACACACCATTGCCCAATTGAGGTTTCAAGTAATAGCGCAGGTTCAGTTACCACGCAGGGGGGGCAATCGTATCAGCCTTCTCAAAAGATGAGAGGCGTATTGGATACATGAATTGAATACGTTGGCACCTAAGGGGTTGAATAAGGACTATGATATCCAGTCATTTCTTACGTCTTAACCTATATTTTGCTTCCTCAGGCTTATGACTATTCATTTTGTCATTGTGTCTCTTTATTATGAGGATACTAATTATATGCATTTCTATTACAGAATCAACAGAGTTGAAATGTGTGACTATTTCACCATCTGAGCACAAGATGTCACTATTCTCCTATTTGACACCGCCTGATATATCTCATTATGGAGCACCCAGGATCCAACAGATAGTATCCACCTTCCTATAGTGACACGCGCCGACAGACACATAATATATGCATGCCCCCACAGCGTCCTCTCACTGAAATGGTAAGCACAAGCCGCGCCTCCTCCCACAATTCCACCGGCAGGTGGAACGCAAGATGGCGGCAGTGGAATGCACGCCGGGTTTCTCCAGCCCCACACTTCCGCCTGGCCACCATTATCTTCTTAGATAAATTGATCGCCGGCCATACGTCATCCAGCACCAAGGGACTAGCGGCGGACGCCGCGTCAGTGCTGGCATTCACCCTGCGCACATCTTACCGGTAAGATCTTTGGGGGCACTCTTACCATTTTTAATTATGATGGCCCTTATGAGAATGTGTTCACTGATCTATGGCACCATTGCCTGTTTCAGATCTACGGCCTTAATCAGCCTGCTCAGCCCTGTATGGTATGTAAGCACCCTCCTTCACTACCACAGTGCGGTATACATTTTCTTGTAATGCACAAACCATGACATTTGTCTCTTTACCTCCTAGGCTTTGCTTGCCTATATAGTGAAAGTTTACAGTGTATTATATGGGTATGTGCCTCTCCATTCTCTTTGTTACCTGACCTTGTGCATTGTTGTTACTCCATGATCTGAATATTATACTATTATTGCTATGATGCTTTCGATGTTTCCTTGCATGTGAATTGAAAAAAATGCAGCTTGTACCCAGCTTTATACTTTTGCACATATTTTGCATATGCTTTGTATATACTTTATTCCTTTTTTCATTGTCTATTTTATTTCAGTTCATTGATGAAGGTCATAAAGACCGAAACGTCACTGTATGTACTGTACCCTATTAAATCACTACTTTTGCATCCAAATTCATGTGTGTGCCAACTTTCTGCATGCCTCAACCAGGTGTTTAGGACCAAAATGAAGATATCCCGATTCTGTCTGCATCATTACAGTCAACTTCCACGTCAGCGCATTTGCCCAAATCCCATTTATGGGGGCTCAGACGTAAGTCCCAATTAGGACACTGACAATAGGGATAAAACGTAATGTGTACCTTGCCTTAATGGAAGTGCTACACTTAGCAATCTCTGGCAATTCCACTAAGAATGAATGAATGCAGCGGCAGTGTGTATGATCAACCTCTGCGTCCTGGTTCTTGGGATCAGTAGAAGTCCAGGTGATAATGCACCCAGTGATTGGGTAGTTATCCTATATCTATAGTAGATGAGATCATTTCCAAACTTACAACCCCATTAAGGCCGGGGTCACACTTGCAACTGCAATGCGAGAAACTCGCGAGAGTCTCTCGCATCAATGCCCAGCACTGCCGCCAGCACTCGGGAGTGGAGTGTTCAGCTGCATAGAAATACATGCAGACGCACACTCCGGTCCCGAGTGCCGGCGGCAGTGCCGGGTATTGATGTGAGAGACTCTCGCGAGTTTCTCGCATTGCAGTTGCAAGTGTGACCCCGGCCTTAAATTGCTGAATGGGTTTTCTTGGTAGTTTGCAGCGTGTGTACATATAAATCATGCAGGTAGAAATAGCAGCACAGGATTCTGTTGTCCTTTGTGTTTCCTTACTGAACCAGACTGTCCACATGACACAACCTGCCACCGTCAGTCCCCTCTTTATTGGATCTAATACATCTTTACCTTTTTTACCTATGTGATATTTCTTCTGCCTTTTTGTTGTTTCTATGGTGATGTCTCTTGTGTGGTTGAGATACAGCATTGTAATTTACCTCTGGGACACTTGTTGAGTGTTTGCGAAGATAAAATATTTGCAACTAAAAGCACAAAAAAGATGTGATATGTTTAGGAGCCATCTTATATGCTCAGTATACAAAAAAAAGTAGTAAAGGTGGAAATGCATGCCACAATCTCTTATACACACTCTTCACTCTTCTAGCAAACACAGAACAGCATGATGGCATGTTAAGACTATTGGCGTAATTTGTCAAAGCAGTGGTATATCTAAGGGTTTGTCTAGCCCCTAAATGCTAGGCTAGCTCAGGTATCGAAATTTGTAGTATGCCAGCTTCTCCAGACAGAGCAAAATCTCCAACAGGGCCCCCAACTGTCATGGGTCTAAATAGTATTGGTTTTCTCATATGGGTCAATGGACCTCTAGAGCCCGGTCGCGAAGGCACCCCATGGACTCACTATAGTTATGCTTCAGTTCCTGTTTTGAGCACTAGACGTAAAGCAGAGCGCCAGAACCGAAGTGGATAACTAGTGATCAGGGCACCTGGCATACTGAAAGTGCATTAATAGGTTATATTAATCATATTATTATGCTTATCTATATATTTTGGGGGCTGGGCAACATGTTTATGAGAGTGGTATGGATGCAGTTGTACATGGGTTTTAGAGGGCAAGGTAACCAATACTCTGTTTGACCTTTGCTAAAACAACAATATTAGGTGGAAGCTACTATAGATTTTGCTTCAAGAATCAAGAACTTTAATGGTAACCTCCAGGTTCATTGTCGCAACTAATAAAGTGGACCTACTATAATTCAGTAATATTTCAGGTTTTCTACTAGTCCCTAAATATGCAATTTTTGAAATATGCTCTGTACTCTATAGGTCCTTAGCACCAAAGGAAATTAAATATGGCTCCATGTTAGCTGGCTGATCAGAAATAGTGAACACAATGTGCAGCTGTACTGTACGTTAGGTGTCTGATTGTTAGAGATAGTGAGAAGCCATCATAAGAAAGTATAAATAGTACTGTACTATTTTTACATTACTGATTACTATAAACAGCACCAAGTGATCATCAGGAGTTTGGTCATATGACCCTGTTACTGGGATTATCAAGACCTAGGACAGTCAGTTGTCTTTTCCTACGTCATTGAATATAGTGATACAAAAACATAAAAAAATGGTGTACTGTGTAAAAGTTAAAAAAAACAGAAGAAAAGCTATATATGATATACAATACTAGCCAAAAATGTTGGCATCATTGAAATTGTTCCAGAAAATGAAGCATTTCTCCTAGAAAACTATTGCAATTACACATGTTTATTTCCATTGTGTGTTGTCACAACACCCGGGTATTACTGCTGCAGGGAGAGCAGTAAGGGAGTTGAGCAAAGCCCCGGATAACTAACCAGGTAACGAATAGGACCTGAACCATGTGACAGAGTAGGAGGTGGTCAGAGGCGGAGCCAGAAGCCGGGATGCAGAGAATACGATAAACACAGGAGAATAATCAAAACAAGCTAAGATCAGAACCAGGAGATCATGAGGTACCAATGGGGTGAGACAGGGGATTGTCAGAAGGGAAGCTAGAGGTCAAAAGCCAGAAAGAGCAGTGCGGTACAATAGGGAAAAACTGTAGCGGCGTAACAATAGCTATGCCAGAAGGTCAGAACCGGGGAAGACAATAGTACCAAAACGTGAGGAAACAGAGAACAGAGTGAGCGGACAGACCAGGTCATACACGGGATTCAATCAAGCAATGCAGTATACAAGCACACCAGGGGGTCAGACACACAGTCAGAACAACAGTATAGCTGACAGGGAATCCTAGTCTGGAGTGAGTATAACTACCCCTCCCAGATCCTAAGGGAGGCCAGCAAAAGTTAACCCTGAGAGCGCAGAACATTAACCATGTCCTATACCATGACATGTGTATTGGAACAACACAAAAAAATAAGGAAAAAAAAAGGCAAAATGGACATTATTTCACACAAAGCCCCCAAAATAGACCAGACAAAATTGTTGGCACCTTTCCAAAATTGTGTTGAAACTTTGTTTCAAGCATATGATGCTCGTTCAAACTCAACTGTGGCAAGTAACTGGTGAGGACAATATGAAAATCACACCTGAAACCAGATAAAAATGGGAGAAGTTGACTCAAGCTTTGATTGTGTCTTTGTGCCACACTAAGCCTGGAAAACATAAAGAGGAGAACTGTTTAAGGACTTGAGAACCAAAATTGTTGAACAATATATATCGTCTCAAGGTTACAAGTCCATCTCCAGAAATATTAAGGTTCCATTATTCATGGTGCACAACATAATCAAGGACTTTACAACCCATGCTACTGTAGCTAATCTCCCTGGATGTGGACGGCAGAGAAAAATTGATGAAAGGTTGCAATACAGGATGTTCTGGATGGTGGAGAAGCAGCTCCAATCAAGTTCCAAAGAAATTCAAGTTGTCCTGCAGGTTCAGGGTGCATCAGTGTCAGTGCGAACTATCTGTCGATATTTGAATGAAATTAAATGCTATGACGGGGGCTCAAGAGGAGCCAACTGCTGACTCAGAGACATAAAAAAGCTAGACTGCAGTTTGTCAAAATATACGTAAATCTGCGGACAGATGAGACAAAGATAGAGCTTTTTTGGTAAAGCATATCATTTTACTGCTTATGAAAACTGAACAAGGCCAACAAAAAAAAGAACACAGTACCTAAAGTCAAAAATGATCATGGATGTTTTGGGGTTGTTTTGCTGCCTCTGGCACTGGATGCCTAGACTGTGTGCAAGACATTATGAAATCTGACGTTTATCAAAAGATTTTGGGTTGCAATGTAATGCTCAGTGTTAGAAAGCTTGGTTTGCGTCCTAGGTCATGGTGCTTCCAACAGGACAATGACCCCAAACATACTTCAACAAGCACCCAGAAATGGATGGAAATAAAGAGCTGGAGAGTTCTGAAGTGGACAGCCATTAATCTGGAACTAAATCCAATTGATCACCTGTGGAGAGATCTTAAAATTGCTGTTGGGAGGAGGCACCCTTCAAATATGAGAGACCTGGAGCAGCTAGCAAAAAAAAAAGAGTGGTCCAAAATTCCAGTTGAAAGATGTAAGAAGCCTATTGATGGTTATAGGAAATGATTGATTGCAGTTATTTATTCCTTAGGGTGTGCAACCAAATATTAAGTTGAGGGTGTCAACAATTTGGTCCGGCCCATTTTGGAGTTGTGTAAAATGATGCGCAATTTGGCTTTTTTTCTCATTTTTTTTGTGTTGTTCCAATACACAAAGAGGAAATAAACGTGTATAACAAAACGTGTAATTTCAATAATTTTCTAGGAGAAATACTCATTTTCTGGAAAAATTTCAAGGGTACAAACACTTTCGGCCATGACTGTAGGTATCATCATAATTGTAATATAAACTTTATACTATATAAACTAAATGCACAGCCTAAAAAGGTGGGACCAACCCCCTGTATGTAAAAAGTACAAAAAACTAAAGTTATACCAAATAAATGAGTTGGAACACGTTGGTATAAGTGCAACGTGTATTTAGGTGCATATTCACACTATGGACATTAACAAACGTAACCTCGGATAAAAACAAAATGAGCAAATACCCTGCAGTAAGTAAACAGTAACTTATTATTGAAATTTACTATTTACTAATATACTTACTGCAGGATATTTGCTCATTTTGTTTTTATCCGAGGTTTTGTTTGTTAATGGCCCCAGTGTGAATTTGCACCTACAAATGGTAAGTTTTGGGAGTAGCCCTGCACAGAAGCATAGAAGAGCAGATCTGGATACGAATATATTGGCCTTTGGGGTGGAGAAGTAAACTAATGATGACCAGTTCATTTCTTTTTTTGATCAGGATCATTACACTCTTCACAAACAAAAATGGAGGTTCGCTCCCAGTTTGCAGGCCGATATAGGAAGGACTTGAGCGTGGAAAACCTAAGAGCCAAAGAGCTCCCGACGTAAAATGCATATTGCAGAAGGAAAACAGACACAAGGAGTTCAGGAAGAGCCGGGGCCTGTCGCTGGCCAACGTCAATGTCTCCCTTATAAAGGAGCAGGAACTGACGGTGGTCGCGGAGGTGAATGAGTCCTGCCATGTAAGAGGGCCTGAAAATAAGCCGGGAAGAACAAAAGAGCAGGTCATCAAGGATGAACGACGGGCGATGTTGCAGCGCTACAAAGAAGAGAAGCAACTGAGGAAACTGAAGGAACAAAGAGAAAAAGCCAGCAAAGGCATCTTTAAATGTGAGATCTACAGGCCGGAGGAATCATTTATTCCTGTCCGCAAAATCCAGACTGGTGGCAAAGTGAAAGAAAAGCCCGCTGCACCCAGCGTAGCAAGAATTACACGGTCCACAGCGAAAATGGAGCCTCCCGCTAACAAGACCTGCACCCAGACCGTTCCTGTAAATGTGCTGAACAGCAGAGTAGATGGTGCAGTTCCAAAAAGTCGGGGACAGACGTCCGTCCTGAAGAAGAATGAAAAGGAATACAAAGTTTCCATTCAGTCTACAAAAATCACAAGATCGGCTGAAAATGCAACCTCCAAAATTGCCACAACTGCTGGCAAAGCACCAATGAAAAAGGCTGCAGCTACGAAACTACAGGTTATAAGGGAGACCAGCCCAGAGTTGGCCATTGATAAAAGTGAGCCTTCTGTAGTTGATCGAGTTACTGAAAAAGCGCAAGAGCTCGAAACCATCCCCAAAGCCTCCTGCGTAGATAGTTCACGAGTGCCGTCCTTCGCTCTAGACAAATTTGTCTTTCAGCCTTTGGCTGGATTGTCTACATTCAAGTTTCAGCCCTTGACTCCTAACAAGGCCAATGCATTTCTGACCCCGACTTTTTCATGGAGTCCCCAGGATGGTAGAAGGAACTTTGAGGTTATACGAGAACATATTACAGAAGAGTCTGAAACTGTGTTTCCATCTGACCCATCACCTATAACCACGGAAGTAAAACAAGATGAAAACTCAAATGCTTCTCCCCAGGATCAAGAATGAACAAGTGATGCCAGTTCTGCACCACAAACCAGTCCGTCACTCACACCACCACCTTGGGAGCCAAGCACGGAGGAGAGGACCATACCATCTCAGGAGCCTCTGCACAACGTGCCATATTTCAGGGACATCTTGAAGTCTGAGATTCAGAAGCTGACACTTTTGTGTTGCCACTGGGATAAAAGGATTTACATGGATATTCCAGAAGAAGCCAAATTCCTGATCAGAACCACAGTTGGGCAAACAAGACTATTCATGTCAGAGCGGTTTAAGCAGTTTGAAGGACTGGTTGACAATTGTGAATTTAAGAGAGGGGAGAAGGAAATTACATGGACGGATCTCGATGCTTTTGAGATATGATCTATTTTCAGATCGAGGATGTGAATAAGAATTTTGTTAATCTTGGAAAACTAGAAGAAAACTCCTGGCAGCAAAATACAGTTCAGACTCAAGCTAAAAAGGCTGTAAGGAAAAAAATTGCTCCAGCAGCAACTGGGAAACTGAACCAAGGAGATATCGGGAGAGCGGCTGCCAGAAGTCGCCTCGCTGCCATTAAAGCTGCAATGAAAAATAAAGTTAAAACTGAGGATCTGATCTCTGAAGTGGAAGCGCCAGTAATCCCAGTGCAAATGGACACCATCGCATTTGATGCTGGATTCTTTAGGATTGAAAGTCCTGCAAAAGTCCCCGGCAGTCTTTGCAGAAATCATTGTTCTACTCAGCGAAATACACCGAAATCGACAAAGAAAATTGCCCAGAACTCGGGAACGCCAATTACCAGTTGCGTAGAAGAAGCTGCAGAAGACCTGAAACCGGAGAAGTCTGCAAGCCCTGCAACGTCCCCTATAAGAAAAGCCCTGTTTAGTATTCCAGAAGTCAAATGTTTGCAGAATCAGGGACCAGATCCTATAGTGCAGAATCCGGAGCATACAGAAGCTGATCCTGTCCCTGCAGTAGTGGACCTGACGCAGTATTTAGTCCCCACTCACGCCGTCCACCTGGGAGCAGCGGAGTCTCCAGGCCTCATGCAATGTTTAGGCCTTGAAGCAAGCGAAACTCAAGCTAACTGTGACCTTGAGACAAGTGACGTCTTCATGTGCAGCCCAGAAAAAGATGTACATGCACAACAAACTCCCTCGTTACTGGAGACTTCAGAACCGTGGCCTGATGACGATGTGAAGACCACCAGTGATCCCCTCCACTTTCTTGGAAGCTGCACCCCGATCATAGTAGAGAAATGATTTTATTCCTCCTAGTAGATCATTGCCATCCGAGGAATGATCCAGATTTTATATATACATAAAGCCTTAGTTGTGTCTTCTCCAAATATGTATTCCGTTCTACATGAAACTTTTCTATCGCTTAAAAAAAAAAAAAAAGATAAAATTGCTCCAATAGTAAAGACATCAAGTTCAAGGAAGAACGGCCTGTCGATATCTGGGTGGTGTAGAACTTCATCATTGAATAAAATGAATTTAGGCTATGTGCCCTCGTTAGCGTTTTTAAACGCTCAGAAAATGGGTCTCCTTCCCAGAAAACGTGCGTTTTTTTCCGAGATTTTTGCAAGTTTTTTTTGCACAAAAACCGCGCGTTTTTTATGTGTTTTTTTTCGTGCGTCTTCTGGACTATAGGAAATAGCCAAAAACGCGGACCTAAGTGGAAATTAATGAACATGCTGCGTTTTTTACCGCTAAGCGTTTCCTTAGCGGTAAAAAACGCATCCATTGGCACAAAAAGGCCAAAATGCATTAAAATGAATGGGATGCTTCTTTTAAGCGTTTTTTATGCGGTTTGACCCCGAAAAATGCATAAAAAACGCTTAAAAAAGCACAACATGGGCACAAAGCCTTAAGTTGTTTGAAGGCTGGAATAGCAGAATCCGACCAATTCCAAGAAATAGTGGCCTTCTAAGTGAGAGACGTAAGAGAAGATACCACTTGAGAGTAAATTTTAATGAACCAGTTATAATTGTTAGCAAAGCCCTATAATCTATGGAGTGCATTAAAACCAAAGGGTTGTGGCCAATCCAGAATAGGATAATCTTTGTCTTGGTCCATAAGTAGACCTCCAGTAGAGATGATATATCCAAGGAATGGCAATTCATGACCTTCAAAGAGATACATTTCCAACTTGGCATAAAGATGATTTAGACTTAGTCTCTTCAAAACGCAGTGGTCTAGAAGTTTGTGTGAGTCTAGTTTTCTGTAGGATATCAGGAGGTCATGCAGGTAGATTAAGACATACTTCCACAGGATGTCATGGAAAATTTAATTAACAAAATGTTGGAGCACAGCCAATATCTGAATATACTGAAAAGCTTGAAAATGACCATCACAGGTATTGACAGTGGTCTTTCAATTGTCATCTTCTTTAATGTAGATTAGAGTTTATGATCCAGGCAGTTCTAATTTGGTGAAGATGGAAGAACCATTAATCCAATCAATCAAACATCTCAGAAATGAGGTGCAATGGACAACATATTTCAAAATTATTTTATTCAGGGTGGCTATTTTATTCTGGGTGGTTAAGTACCAGGATAAATAGGCATGGCGCAGTAAAGCTGCCAATGTGAAGATAGCATTTTGACCTTCTGCTTGAAAAAGCTGTCTGTAAAGTCCTACTAAAGAGCATGCAAGATGCAAGAAATTGAGACAGGGCAGAGATTCAAAGAAAGTGATTGAGATAGAACTTTGAGGCTATTTTGAAAGCGATAAGATCCCCACTTTGCAATCTGGTGGGATGATCAATCAATATAATTAGCGCATGTAGCTTTAGCCATGGAAAAAGCACCAGTGCATCAGAAAGCAGCAAAACTAAAAAAAAAATACACTACATGCTTCAATTAGCAGAGTCCCCTTCTCAGTCCAAAATCGGATATAGCCACCAAGAATTACAGAAACCATTTGATAACATATGTGGCAGAGGCTTTAATAGGAAAACAAAAGGAATTTTGAGCTTTCTGGATAGTGATGTCAATAAAATTATCTGCCGCTCTGGAATCAATGAAGGCTTGTCCTGAAATTTTAAAGGAATTAAAGATGATAGACACTGGCACAATGAGCTTGTCTGTAGTGGAGGATAGTGTTAACTTCAAGACGATTTCTAATTTTTCACGCAGTGTCTGAAGATTCCCTAATTGATCCCGAGTTTGGAACAGTCCATGCTAGAACGATCCTTTTAACCTCAATATTAGCAAATGACTTTCTATCAGGAGATGGATTATTTTGTCTGACAACAATTTCTTCCTGCCAGTTTGCATGGGTTCCTGTATGGCCTTTCTAGGAGGATATTTTCAAGAAACTCTTCTCCATAGAGTAAGCTGCTGAGTGGAAAGAACCTGGTTCATCAAACACTCTACAGAAGGCAGACAAGAAGGAAGGTAAAAATTGTATCATAGCATGGTTTTATATTGGTGTGTCCAAAGCCAAGGCATTTCCAGGCAACAATGAAAAATACTATAAATGCCGCTTTGACTGATTCGTAAAAACTGTTGAGGACAAAGCTCTAAATGTACAGCCATTGGTTTACAGAGTTCTGGCAGGGTTTCAGGCAGTGCATCCATATGAACTGAGAGATCATGAACAACCTAGACAAGATTGTCCAGAGCAAGCTGCATAACCAGTCTCGATAAGTTCTCGGTATCTAACAGCAATGGTGTAGAAGCCACTGTACCTTTGGACTCCATGTCCTGAGCATTCTGTCAAGACCTCACCTGATGACGAGGATTCTAAGCCATAGGTCAGGGTGAGCAGCATGCACCAGAGGCAATGATACAGAAGGAATGGATTAGCCAGACAGCTCTTGGATCAATGATAATCAGGACAGCAGGGTTTGCAGGATGAGCAAATTAGCAAGTGAAGTTGGAAGCACCAGATGAAGCAAAGCCAGATGTGTGGATTGCACTGGGGCAGCAGCGATACATACGGTAAACATTTATTTTGCAGCAGAGTTTTAGTCATTCACAAGAATAGGAAAATTTCAAAGATGAATATAGGCAAGTAACTTACTTATAGAGACAAAGCTGGGAACAAAACTTGATATCAAAGATATGGTACCTTCAAAGTAGAATTGTAGGTCTGGACAACACCTATAATGCTGGACTAAGCTCAGAGGAAAACCCGAAGTAGGAGGCTGCAAGGTAGTTAGGGACTGTAAGGAGGATAATGAAGAGGAAATAAAGGGTTCTAACTAGAGTTGAGCGAAATAGGTCGGCCAAATTCAGAATTCGACGACTTTGGCTAAAGTCGGGTTTCACCTATCGAAACCCGACCATAGCGTGAGGTCGGCCATGAGGTCGCCGACTTGAGCGCCAATGTCGCGTTTCCCACAATGCTTCCTGCACCTTTTCTCAGCCAATCATCAAGGACACACACTGTGGGCAACACGATTACATAGGCAGCGGCCCCACCATCTTAGAGAAGGGCATCCAAGTGATTGGCTGGCTTTGTGTGGCATCACAGTGACTATAAAAGGCCATGCCCGCCGACCGCCATCTTACTTCTGCCGATCTTAGCATAGGGAGAGGTTGCTGCTGCTTGTTCTTAATAGGGAGAGTGTTTAGGCGGGAAAAGAAAAAAAAGTGCTTCTGCTGATAGCGATTTTCACTGTACAACACAACAGTACAGTGTGCAGTGACAGGGGAGGCTATATTTGTGTGCAGCAGCTCTGTTGGTGATTAGGCTGCCTTATAAGGCTCCCTGATAGCTGCATTGCTGTTTGCACACTGCTGTGCAGACTGCTTTCTTAAAAGCAAGAATACTTTTATTCCTTTTCTCTGCACAGTTACCAAGCATTCATTTTTTCACACTGTTGTGTGCAGCAGCACTGGTGGTTATTAGGCTGCCTTATAAGGCTACCTGATAGCTGCACTGCTGTGTGCACACTGCTGTGCAGACTGCTTTTTTCAAAGCAAAAATACTTTTATTCTTTTTTTTCTGCACAGTAGTTACTGAGCGTAAATTTTTGCACACACCGTATAGAGGTGTACGCTCCTCACACACTACCGTGTACCGGCTGGTATCACGAACAAATACATGCTATATGTGTGTGTGACTCCGTAAAAAAATAAACGGAGATTAACATTTTTCCATACATACACCGTATAGAGGTGTCCGATTCTCAAACAGTATCGGATATCTGCTGTTCTTATTACGGTCATATGTACACAGAGTCAGCGTGAGTCTGTGAGACTCTGTAAATACATATACGGACATTTCCATTTCTCCAGACACCATATTGAGCTGTCCGATTCTCAAACAGTATCGGATATCTGCTGTTCTTATTACGGTCACATCTACACAGAGTCAGCGTGTGTGTGTGACCTTCCATAAATACATATACGGACATTTCCATTTCTCCATACACCGTAGTGAGCTGTCCAATTCTCAAACAGTATCGGATATCTGCTGTTCGCTTTACGGTCACATCTACACAGAGTCAGCGTGCGTGTGAGTCTCCGTTAATACATATACGGACATTTCCATTTCTCCATACACCGTATTGAGCTGTCCGATTCTCAAACAGTATCGGATATCTGCTGTTCTTATTACGGTCACATCTACACAGAGTCAGCGTGTGTCTGAGAGACTCCGTAAATACATATACGGACATTTCCATTTCTCCATACACCGTAGTGAGCTGTCCAATTCTCAAACAGTATTGGATATCTTCTGTTCGCTTTACGGTCACATCTACACAGAGTCAGCGTGTGTGTGAGTCTCCGTTAATACATATACAAACATTTCCAGTTCTCCATACACCGTATTGTGCTGTCCGAATCTCAAACACTATCGGATATCTGCTGTTCTTTTTACTGTCAAATCTACACAGAGTCAGCGTGTGTGGGTGACATTCCGTAAATACATATATGGACATTTCCATTTCTCCATACACCGTATTGAGCTGTCCGATTCTCAAACAGTATTGTATATCTGCTGTTCTTATTACAGTCACATCTAAACAGAGTCAGCGTGTGTCTGTGAGACTCCGTAAATACATATACAGACATTTCCATTTCTCCATACACTGTATTGAGCTGAACGATTCTCAAACAGTATCGGATATCTACTGTTCTTATTACGGTCACATCTACACAGTGTCAGCGTGTGTGTGTGACATTCCATAAATACATATACGGAGATTGACAGTTTCACAAACAACGTATACAGCTGTACACTTCTGATACAGTACCGTATATCTGCTTGTTGGATTGCGGTGAAATACATACTGGGTGAGCGTCTGTGACTCACAAAATTTTTACGGAGATTTCACTTTTTACATACACCTTACACAGCTGTACGCTTCTCATACAGTACCATTTCTCTGCTGGTATTTTTGGTACATTTTCCCAAACATGAGGAAGTATGGTGGAAGAGGCCACGGACGAGGGCAGTGGGGCGCAGCTGATACTGATGGTGGTGGGGCATTGACTGGTTCTGGCAAAAGCACAATAGCAGCTAAGGCAGGAGGTGTTGAGCCTGCGTCATCATCTGGCACAAGAAGGCCTTTAAGGTTCCCTTTTCTGGGAGTAGGTAAACTGCTTTTAATGCCGGAGCATCAGGAACAGGTTTTGGCTTACATTACCGAAACAGCCTCCAGCTCTATTGCCTCCTCTTCTGAAGTTACAAAAACTGCAAGCACAGAGTCGTCAGTGCAGGCTTCTGGTCAGGAACAACACCTTTCCTTGTGTTCTTCATCCACACCAAAAGTGAAGGAAGCCGCAGCACACACTTCAGATTACTCCATGGAGCTCTTTTCACATACCATTCCTGGGTTATCAAGTCAAATCCTGAATTCCCTAGTCCAAGATGAATATGACATTGAGTGCACTGATGCACAGCCACTGCTAGATGATTCCGCTGGTACATTCACCCACAGCACTACATTGCCCTCGCAGTCTACTGAGCTCGAATCAGACCCTGATGAAACTCAGGTGCCCCTTCCCGCATACTATATCACCTTACACGGTGACACAGAGGATGGTACAGAGGAAGGTGCAGATAACATTGAAGACGAGCTCATGGATGACCCAGTTGTTGACCCGGATTGGCATCCATTGGGGGAAGAGGGTGCCGGTGACAATAGGTCAGACTCAGAACAGGAGAAGGATCTGCAGCAGGCTATCCGGCTGGCCCGTAGCTGTCAAAAAACTTGGCAAGAAAACTAAAAGAGTTGCAGGACAGCTTGGCCAGATGGTCAAATTAGCACAGCGTGCAAGCCCAGAAAATTTGTACCATAGTAGGAAGAGTGCAGTGTGGCTCCTTTTTGAACAAAATCCTACTGCAAAGGTTATCTGTAAGAAGTGCCGAAGGACCTTTAGCAGAGGGAAAAAGCTACGAAATTTGAATACCAGTTGCATGCTTAGACATTTAACCAACATGCACTTGCAAGCGTGGACAGACTGCAAAACCTCAGGTAGCACATGTGCACCTGCTCCAACTGAAGTTAGCCGGCAATGCTCCATCGCTTCCCCCACTGTAAGGCCACCGATAAGCACACCACCATCAAGAAATGTTGAGGTGTCGTCGCTAGGCCAAAGCAGTCAGGGAATTACAATATTTTCATGAGGAAACACTGAATCTAGGCCATCAACACCCTCACCATCACCAACCCCTTCTCAGTCCGTCAAGTCCAACGCTAGTGCCCCCATATGCAGCTCTCAAGTCCAGCTCACCCTACCAGACACTCTCAGTAGGACAAGAAAGTACTCATCCTCTCATCCGCGAACACTGGCTTTGAACACCTACATTGCCAAACTGATCTCATTAGAGATGATGCCCTTCCGTTTGGTTGAAAGCGAAGCTTTCCAAGAGCTCATGGCCTACGCTGTCCCATGTTATGACCTACCCAGTCGGCACTTCTTTTCTCGAAAAGCCATCCCTGCCCTCCACTGGCATGTGAAAGACCGCATTGTCCATGCACTAAAACAATTAGTGAGTGGAAAGGTGCACCTCACAACAGATGCATGGGCCAGTAGGCATGGCCAGGGCCGTTACGTGTCCATCAGTGCGCACTGGGTTAATGTGGTGGATGTAGGCTCCACAGGGGACAGCGGCGGTGGAACACTGCTGCCTAGCCCACTGTATAGAAAACAGTTGGCTGTAAGCGTTCGACCCTCCTCCTCCACAAGCGAAAGCTCGTCGCACGAGCACTCCATCCACATCTGTCAGTGTTGCACACGAGGTGTCCCACTATCGAACAGCTAGTGGTAAGCGGCAGCAGGCTGTTTTAAAAATGATGATGTCTATGGGCGACAGCAGACACACCGCGGAAGTACTGGCCGACTACTTGCATCGACAAACTGAGTCATGGCTGGGCAGTCTACATGTTGAGCCAGGCAAGGTAGTCAGTGATAATGGGCGGAATTTTGTGGCAGCCATAGCCCTTGCCAAACTCACACACATACCTTGCCTGGCTCACACCTTGAACCTGGTGGTGCAGTGCTTCCTAAATAATTATCCGGAGTTAACAGCCCTGCTCCATAAGGTGCGAAGACTGTGCTCGCACATCCGTCGCTTGACCTTCCACTCCAGTCGTATGCAGAAGCTGCAGCGATCACTCCACCTCCCCAAGCACCGCCTAATCATAGACGTTGCTACAAGATGGAACTCCACCATGCACATGGTTGAGAGGCTGTGCGAACAGAGGCAGGCTGTAATGCATTTGTCATCTGACAGGTTTTCTGGTAAGGCCATATCTTGTTGTGTGAGGTTTTTTGATTTTTTCTATGTTAGCTGTTTTGATATTAGTATTAGGGACCTGCAATATCATGAGGAGCCTTGACGGTGGCTTGCAGGCTTTATCTATTTTGGCCAAAATATTAACCAATACCTCATTTAATGTACTCATTGTTTGCATTAATTTTTTGCACTTATATTATCTTTTGTGGGATGCAGTTGGGCCTCTTTTTGTTGGCTTGGTCTATTGGGGCGTCTGTCACTGTGTTGTTGCATATTTTAGTGCTGTAGCAACCCGCCTGATAATACTATGGGCGTCATTAATAGGTTGCAAGCAAGACACTTTGCATCACACTTATATATGTGTGACTGGCGTCCTATGCAAGCCTTATCTATGTGCATTTTTCCTACTAGGCAGCCAACCCCACCATGGTTTGTTAGATGTGGGGTGGTTGTTTCTATCAGTAGTTTGCACCTGAGCTGCCCCTTGCCTCTATTAGTGGAGGCCAGCTGCATCTTGCTATATGTGCATTTGTCATCTGACAGGTTTTCTGGTAAGGCCAAATCTTGTTGTGTGAGTTTTATTATGCCTTGCGGATCCTAAAAAGGGACCCCCGCATTCCCAAAATGATGAGGGATGATGACTACTGGTTGGCCAGCATCCTCGATCCACGCTATAAAGGCAAATTACACAACATCATGCCACAGGAGAACCTAGAGCTAATATTGGCTAACAAACAAGCAACTCTGGTAAACCGTTTGATTGAGGCATTCCCAGCACACAGCAGCAAAGCTGGTTCTCCCACGAGCCGTAGTGGGCAAAATGGAAGAGGTGTTCATGGGGCACACAGCCGAACTGGCATTGGAGACAGGGGTTTCCTTACCATATTGTGGTCTGATTTCTCAAGTACTGCGCACACGACAGATAATACAGAATCGATTGCAAGTGACAGGAGACAGCAGTTGTCAACTATGGTTACAAACTACTTCTCCTTCCATATCGAGGTTCTCCCTCACTCATCATTCCCCTTTGATTATTGGGCCTCAAAACTGGACAGATGGCCTGAATTGGCACAATATGCCTTACAGGAGCTCGCTTGCCCTGCTGGTAGTGTGCTATCTGAAAGAGTCTTCAGTGCTGCTGGATCAATCCTGACAGGAAAAAGGACCCGTCTGTCGACCCAAAATGTTGATGACCTAACCTTCATTAAAATAAACCATGCCTGGGTTTCAAAGGATTTTGTCCCACCTTCCCCTGATAACACATAGGTTGCCCGAAAAAAGGCTCGCTTTTGTCCTCCTCTTCCTCGGACTTCTCCAATTCCTCCATTTGCAGCAGCTGAAACTCCAGCCTACACATCAACATACGCCATTTTTTAAACCTCCCTAACTGGGCTGCCCCCCCCCAGGACCGGGGTCACCACCTGCCGCACCCGGGCAAGTGCTGTTGCCCTGAACAGGTGTGTGTCCCCACCCTTTGGCGACGGCACTGGCACAGGGCCTCTCATAGTACAATAAAGTGTCTCTAACGGTGGGGGGGCCCACTCGCCGTCAGACACACTGGCGTACTATGAGGGGCCCTGTGCCAGTACCGGCGCCCATGAGTGGGTCCCCCCTGCTTGCTTAGGGACACAGCACTTGCAATACTTACCTCTCCCTGCTCCACCGCTGTGTAGTCTGGCCAGTTAAATCCTTCACAGGGATGGCCACTACAAATTTGGTGTACTGATCAATGATGGTTAAGATGTAGCTATGTCCTGTCCTGCTGGCCTCTACCTTCAGATTGCCAATGGCTACCATTTGTAATGGACGTCAACTCACAATCGGATGCACTGGTGCTTTCTGAGCACCTTTCACAGTTTTCATAGTCACAGACGTGTAACATTCCTGCCACCATTTTTAAATGTGTCCTCTCATGGCAATCCAATAGAATCCCCTACGGCCTGTGGCTTCTGTGTTTTGCACTCCAAAGTGACCAGACAGATCATGATAGGCAGTGAGGACCATGTCTACAGCTCTCCCTGTGATCACAATTTGATGGAGACAAGTAACGGTGATGGGATCGACGCTACTGCGATACAGCAACCCTTTCTTCACTAATTTGTGTTTTAGCTGTATCCACAGTAAAAGTTATTGAGGGTCAGCATCGCATCTGTGAATTCTCCCGGGAGGTTTTCCCGTGATTAGTAATTCCAACATTTCTGAAATCACTCGACTTTCCGTCTGTACTTTTATCCATCTAGCTTCCTCTAGCGGAGAGTCTGGACTGGCTGACTGACACTGAAATATATACGAAGATTTCAAAGTACTCCAACACTGTATACTGGTGTACGCTTCGAATACATTTCCCTTTTTCTCATTTTTATATTCTGGTGTAATCCATACTGAGCATGTGAGAGTTTGTGTCTTACTCTGGTAAAATAAAATGAGATTTAAAATGACAGCAACACTGAATGCAGCTGAACGCTTGTAAAACATTACCCTTTTCAAGTTTTTATATTCTTGTGTAATCCATACTGAGCCTGTGACTGTCTTTGTCTGAATCTTGAAATATAGATGGAGATTTACAATTACCCCTAGACTGGAAACACCTGGGATCTGCTGATACAGTACCTTTTTCCAACATTTTGTATTACGGTTAAATCCATACTGACTGATAGATCGACCAAGTAATAGAAGACAGAGATGCCAGTATGAAAGGTTCTGCAGCCCTGAGACCACCTTCCAAAGCCCGGCTGGACTCAAAGAAACCCGCTTCTTCCGCATCCGGGGACAATTACCAAAAACGCTACCACTGTGAACGAGATCAAGAATCAGCAATGGAATTCCTAATACCTGCCACCTGTCAAGCCGTCACATGAGCATTAAGCGATAAACAAGTCAAAATTAACTGCCGCAGGACTCGAATCACTGGAGAAGAGGACGCCGTCAAGCTGTTAATGGAACACACAACTCCCATGTTGTCACAATTAAAACGGATCCTTCTGTCCCAAAACTCCTCCTTCCATAGGTTCACAGCCACCAGTACAGGCAAAATATGCAACCAAGCCATATTCCTAACAAGGCCCAGCTGAAACCACTCCTTAGGCCTCGCAGCTGCGCACCACAGGCCCCTAAAATATGACACAAAACACACTCCATCACACGCATCTGTGAACAACTCCAAGTCATCATTTACAACTGCCTCCTCCATGAGCAAAAAACGTCCATTGTATTGCTCCAAAAAATAGTCCCACAGTTCCAAATCAGCCTTATGTTCACTGTAAAACCGAACAAAATGATGTGGAGCCCGCAACGCCTTTACCTTTTCCTCCGTCAAACGGAACTCACATTTTAACGAATCAATCACGATTCACAAAAATGATAGGCACGTACAAGGCCCCTCTGTTTTACCGGGAGCAAGCGGTACAACAAAACGCTTTGCCACTCATTCCAACGCTCTAAGTAACCTCTCCCAACAACCAAAATTAGCCCGACCGATACACAAACAATCATCCAGGTAATGAATCAAGCAATCAAAAGCCGATATTTCATGGACAACTCATTCGAGAAAAGAACTGAATTCCTCAAAAAATGCACAAGACACCGATCAACCCATTGTCAAACACCTATCAACCCAAAAAACACCACCCCAGTAACACACCAACAACGTAACACTATCCGGATGAACATGGATCAACATAAACGCCGATTCAATAACCGTTTTAGGCAAAAGTGCCCCCTTCCAACATTTCCGGACAAACTTTTTCGCCTCCTCAAATGACTTATAAAACAAAGAGTACAGCTCCGGGTCAATTCCATCTGTCACCGACCTACCACGAGGGAAAGACAGATGATGAATGAGCCTGAACTTATGCTCCTGTTTCTTAGGCACTACACCCAAGGGCGAGACTACCAAATCCTCAAACGGAGGATCCCTAAACTGTACAGACATCCTTCCCAACTTAACCTCCTTCCCCAACTGTTACGACACCACCTCAGCATATTGGTCAGCTGACCTCAGATTGTTAATCACTAGAGTTGAGCAACTTTTGGTTTTTTAGGGTCGCGTTTCGTTTCGTGAAACCAGACTTTTCCAAAAGTCGGGTCGAGCAAGATCGTCCGATTATAGGGAAAAGTCGGGGTCGTCCCGAAACACGAAACCCAATGTAAGTCAATGGGGAATAAAAGTCGGCAGTGAGAGGAGGACAGGAAACACACCTACAGTGCCCATTTGAATGCCAAAAGCATCAATTCTTCTTACTTAAGCTTGTCAACCTTAATTAACTTCATAATACAAGTTACGCACTGAAAAATGGGGGTTATTTGGCTAAAGTTGTGGGGGGGAGGGCTGGCTGCAGGTTTTCATGTGCCCTGGGCGAAAGAGCGCCCCTTTAACACATACCACAACTCATCATGCTCCGATACAGCAGAGAAATAGCGGTATAGTACAATGAAAAATACCTCACTTTTTACATCTCATGACGAGGCCCATCTATTTCTCCATACAGAATCATTGGTCCCATATAATGTTTGAAACAGTATATGATGAGCTCCACATAATGCTACAGTATATGTTGGTCCCCATGGATGAAGCTCCACTGTCTTATGGGCCCAAATAATGCTCCAAACATAATGGGCCCCATTTCTAATGCTCTAGTGTATAATGGGCCCTGTAAATGCTGCTCCAGTGTCTGATGTCCACCTTTGGAATGTTCCAGTGTATGGTGGGCCCCATCTATCATTCTCCAGAGTATAGTGCTCCCCAAAAATTGCTGTCCCAACATTGAAAACAATCAAATAAGTCTCCTCGCTAGGGAATCCCTGTACTTGTCTGGATTCCTCGTCGTCCCCATCTTCCATCTCACTGCACAGTATTTCAACTTTGCAAGTGCTGTGATCCTGGGCAAGCAGGGGGGGCCCACTCGTTGGCGACGGCACTGGCACAGGGCCCCTGATAGTACGGTGGTGTGTCTGATGGCGGGTGGGCCGAACCTGCACTTTCATCTGCAGCTTCCTCTTTGTCACCGTGTAAGATGGAACTGTATATGGGAAGGGTAACCTGAGTTTCATCAGGGTCAGATTCAGGTCGTGTAGCGTGCGAGGGGAATGTAGTGGTCTGGGTCAATGTACCAGCAGATTCATCGAGCAGTGGCTGGGCATCAGTGCACTTGTGTCGCCCCCAGGAGTACGGTCGCCACAGTGGCATTACCTTCTTCCTAGGGAGTGTGATGTCATGCTTGGGAGCAACGAAGGATCTCTCTAGCAGGTTAACTGATTGGGCGCCGTTATTCCCACGAGTCATGACCCTCCAAACAGCGTTCATGAAGGCAAAGTGTTTGTTTTACGTGGGCAGTATGGTTGCAAAGCTGAACCTTAAAGGAATGTCCAGAAGGGCACCACCAGGAGTGGAGCCTACGGTTAAATTCGACTCCACCTGGGAAACCTCAACCATGCCAGCTACAGAACAGATGCACACATTGCAAGCTTAATTCCGTTAACGAACGAGACTCCGTCATGCCCCGCGGTCCGAGTCCGGCTTACTAGAGGGACACGTGAGGCTCTGGCACATGAGATTGGCCAATAACTGGTGTGTCATGCCCTTACATGTCCGTGGCTGCATGTGCGCTACACTGAAAAGGCCAGCGTTTGTCGCTTACAGGTGCAGATAACCCGCTGAACAACGTTAGTGATGGGGATCACTGATTACAATTATTACCCGCGAACAATGATTTCCCAGTAAGTGCAGGTCAACCGCAGTTCCGGAATTAGGCCTAACCGTCATTCCTGAAAAAATGAAAAACTTACGTGTGCAAACCACAGGTGCTGTAGCTTGCTTAACAGCTCGCCAGCCGTTCTCACGCCCAGTATGGATTACACGTGATTGCACAAAGGTGAGAAAGGGTACCGTATCCCCAGATAACATGTATGGATAGCGTACACATTCAAAATATATGTCTATACATTAGGAGGCAGGCTCAGACGGTGTTAGGCCCAGTATGGATTGCACGTGATTGCACAAAGGTTAGAAAGGGTACCGTTTCCCCGGATAACATGTATGGATAGCGTACACATTCAAAATATATGTCTCAGGAGGCAGGCTCAGACGGTGTTAGGCCCAGTATGGATTGCACGTGATTGCACAAAGGTTAGAAAGGGTACCGTATCCCCAGATAACATGTATGGATAGCGTACACATTCAAAATATATGTCTCAGGAGGCAGGCTCAGACGGTGTTAGGCCCAGTATGGATTGCACGTGATTGCACAAAGGTTAGAAAGGGTACCGTATCCCCGGATAACATGTATGGATAGCGTACACATTCAAAATATATGTCTCAGGAGGCAGGCTCAGACGGTGTTAGGCCCAGTATGGATTGCACGTGATTGCACAAAGGTTAGAAAGGGTACCGTATCCCCGGATAACATGTATGGATAGCGTACACATTCAAAATATATGTCTCAGGAGGCAGGCTCAGACGGTGTTAGGCCCAGTATGGATTGCACGTGATTGCACAAAGGTTAGAAAGGGTACCGTATCCCCGGATAACATGTATGGATAGCGTACACATTCAAAATATATGTCTCAGGAGGCAGGCTCAGATGGTGTTAGGCCCAGTATGGATTGCATGTGATTGCACAAAGGTTAGAAAGGGTACCGTTTCCCCGGATAACATGTATGGATAGCGTACACATTCAAAATATATGTCTCAGGAGGCAGGCTCAGACGGTGTTAGGCCCAGTATGGATTGCACGTGATTGCACAAAGGTTAGAAAGGGTACCGTATCCCCGGATAACATGTATGGATAGCATACACATTCAAAATATATGTCTCAGGAGGCAGGCTCAGACGGTGTTAGGCCCAGTATGGATTGCACATGATTGCACAAAGGTTAGAAAGGGTACCGTATCCCCGGATAACATGTATGGATAGCGTACACATTCAAAATATATGTCTCAGGAGGCAGGCTCAGACGGTGTTAGGCCCAGTATGGATTGCACGTGATTGCACAAAGGTTAGAAAGGGTACCGTTTCCCCGGATAACATGTATGGATAGCGTACACATTCAAAATATATGTCTCAGGAGGCAGGCTCAGACGGTGTTAGGCCCAGTATGGATTGCACGTGATTGCACAAAGGTTAGAAAGGGTACCGTATCCCCGGATAACATGTATGGATAGCGTACACATTCAAAATATATGTCTCAGGAGGCAGGCTCAGACGGTGTTAGGCCCAGTATGGATTGCACGTGATTGCACAAAGGTTAGAAAGGGTACCGTATCCCCGGATAACATGTATGGATAGCGTACACATTCAAAATATATGTCTCAGGAGGCAGGCTCAGACGGTGTTAGGCCCAGTATGGATTGCAAGTGATTGCACAAAGGTTAGAAAGGGTACCGTATCCCCGGATAACATGTATGGATAGCGTACACATTCAAAATATATGTCTCAGGAGGCAGGCTCAGACGGTGTTAGGCCCAGTATGGATTGCACGTGATTGCACAAAGGTTAGAAAGGGTACCGTTTCCCCGGATAACATGTATGGATAGCGTACACATTCAAAATATATGTCTCAGGAGGCAGGCTCAGACGGTGTTAGGCCCAGTATGGATTGCACGTGATTGCACAAAGGTTAGAAAGGGTACCGTATCCCCGGATAACATGTATGGATAGCGTACACATTCAAAATATATGTCTCAGGAGGCAGGCTCAGACGGTGTTAGGCCTAGTATGGATTGCACGTGATTGCACAAAGGTTAGAAAGGGTACCGTATCCCCGGATAACATGTATGGATAGCGTACACATTCAAAATATATGTCTCAGGAGGCAGGCTCAGACGGTGTTAGGCCCAGTATGGATTGCACGTGATTGCACAAAGGTTAGAAAGGGTACCGTATCCCCGGATAACATGTATGGATAGCGTACACATTCAAAATATATGTCTCAGGAGGCAGGCTCAGACGGTGTTAGGCCCAGTATGGATTGCACGTGATTGCACAAAGGTTAGAAAGGGTACCGTATCCCCGGATAACATGTATGGATAGCGTACACATTCAAAATATATGTCTCAGGAGGCAGGCTCAGACGGTGTTAGGCCCAGTATGGATTGCACGTGATTGCACAAAGGTTAGAAAGGGTACCGTATCCCCGGATAACATGTATGGATAGCGTACACATTCAAAATATATGTCTCAGAAGGCAGGCTCAGATGGTGTTAGGCCCAGTATGGATTGCACGTGATTGCACAAAGGTTAGAAAGGGTACCGTTTCCCCGGATAACATGTATGGATAGCGTACACATTCAAAATATATGTCTCAGGAGGCAGGCTCAGACGGTGTTAGGCCCAGTATGGATTGCACGTGATTGCACAAAGGTTAGAAAGGGTACCGTATCCCCAGATAACATGTATGAATAGTGTACACATTCAAAATATATGTCTCAGGAGGCAGGCTCAGACGGTGTTAGGCCCAGTATGGATTGCACGTGATTGCACAAAGGTTAGAAAGGGTACCGTATCCCCGGATAACATGTATGGATAGCGTACACATTCAAAATATATGTCTCAGGAGGCAGGCTCAGACGGTGTTAGGCCAAGTATGGATTGCACGTGATTGCACAAAGGTTAGAAAGGGTACCGTTTCCCCGGATAACATGTATGGATAGCGTACACATTCAAAATATATGTCTATACATCAGGAGGCAGGCTCAGACGGTGTCAGGCACAGTATGGATTTGACGGCCCAGACTACACAGCGGAGGAGCAGGGAGAGGTAAAGATTGCAAATGCTGGGGCCCTGCCCAAGCAAGGGGGGCCCACTCGTGGGCGTCGGTACTGGCACTGGGCCCCTCATAGTACGGCGGTGTGTCTGACGGCGGGTGTGCACCACCACCGTCAGAGACTCTTGATTGCACTATGAAGGACCCTGTACCAGTGCCCGCGCCCAAGAGTCGGCCTACCCACCTGTCCAGGGCAACAGCACTCGCACGGTGTCGTGCGCTAGGTGGTGACCCCGGCCATGGGGGGGGAGGCAGCACAGTTAAGGAGTTTTAGAAAGTGGCATATGTTGATGTTGGACATTCAGCTGATGCAAAAGGTGAAATAGGTCAAGTCCCAGGAAGAGGTGGACCAAAGCAAGCCATTTTTCTGTCACCCTATGTGTCATCAGAGGAAGGTGGGACAAAATCCTTGGAAACCCATGCGTGGTTCATTTTAATGAAGGTTAGATCATCCACATTTTGGGTTGACAGACGGGTCCTTTTTTCTGTCAGGATTGATCCAGCTGCACTGAAGACTCTTTCCGATAGCACACTTGCAGCTGGGCAAGCGAGCTCCTGTAAGGCATATTGTGCCAATTCAGGCCAGGTGTCCAGTTTAGCGGCCCAATAGTCAAAGGGGAATGACCTGTGTGGGAGAACATCGATATGGGAGGAAAAGTAGTTTGTAACCATAGTTGACAACTGCTGTCTCCTGTCACTTTCCATCGATGCAGTATTACCAGTTGTGTGAGCGGTACTTGAAAAATCAGTCCACAACATTGTCATGAAACCCCTGTCTCCAACGCCACTTCTGCTGTGTGCACCACGAACACCTCTGCCAAGCTGCCCCCGGCCCGTACGGCTCGTGTGAGAACCATCACCGCTGCTGTGTGCTGGGAATGCCTCAAGCAACCGATTTACCAGAGTTGCTTATTAGCCAATATTAGGTCAAGGTTCTCCTGTGGCATGATGTTTTGTAATTTGCCTTTATAGCGTGGATCCAGGATGCTGGCTAACCAGTAGTCGTCATCGTTCATCATTTTGGCAATGCGTGGGTCCCTTTTTAGGATCTGCAAGGCATAATCTGACATGTGGGCCAATGTTCCCGGTGTCAATGATGCACTGCGAGTGCTGGTTGGAGGAGCACTTTCTGGCAAATCCACATCCCTAGAGTCACGCACAAACCCTGTACCAGACCTTGCCACGCCAACATTTTCACTTGCCCCACGAGATGCATCCTCCTCCCCTAAGTAATCATCCTCATCATCCTCCTCCTCCTCCTCTTCTTCCTCCACCTCGTCCAGGAGAGGTCCCTGAGCAGACAATGGCTGAATGTCATCAAGGATTCCCTCCTCCTCTTCCTCCTCATCAACATTGGCTGCAGACGCCTGCTCCTTAAGGTGCGTCAAAGTTTGCATGAGCAGACGCATAAGTGGGATGCTCATGCTTAGGATGGCGTCGTCTGCGCTTACCAGCCGTGTGCATTCCTCAAAACACTGAAGGACTTTACAGAGGTCTTTCAGCTTCGACCACTGCACACCTGTCAACTCCATGTCTGCTCTCAAAGTGCCTGGCCGTGTATCCTCCCACAAATGCATTATGGCCTGCCTCTGCTCGCACAGCCGCTCCACCATGTGCAGGGTGGAGTTCCACCTTGTTGCAATGTCGATAATGAGGCGGTGGTTGGGAAGGTGGAGCAATCGCTGCAGCTTCTGCATACGAACGGAGTGTACAGGCGACCGGCGGATGTGCGCGCACAGTCTTCGCACCTTCTGGAGCAGGGCTGTTAACTCCGGATAATTTTTGAGGAAGCACTGCACCACCAGGTTCAAGGTGTGAGCCAAGCAAGGTATATGGCTGAGTTTTGAAAGGGCTATGGCTGCCACAAAATTACGGCCGTTATCACTAACTACCTTGCCTGCCTCAAGATGTACACTGCCCAGCCATGACTCAGTTTGTCGCTTCAAGTACTCGGCCAGCACCTCGGCGGTGTGTCTGTTGCCCAAACACATCATCTGCAACACAGCCTGCTGACACTTTCCACTAGCTGCTCGATAGGGGGACACATCGTGTGCAACAGTGGCAGCTGCAGATGGAGTGCTCGTACGACTGCGCTCTGTGGACGAGCTTTCGCTTCTGGAGGAGGAGGAGGGTCGAACGCCTACAGCCAACTGTTTCCTATACCGTGGGCTAGGCAGCACTGTCCCACCACCGCTGTCCCCTGTGGACCCTGCATCCACCACATTAACCCAGTGCGTAGTGATGGACACGTAACGGCCCTGGCCATGCCGACTGGACCATGCATCAGTTGTGAGGTGCACCTTTCCGCTCACTGACTGCTTGAGTGCATGGACAATGCAGTCTTTCACATGATGGTGGAGGGCTGGGATGGCTTTGCGAGAGAAGAAGTGGCGACTGGGTAGGTCATAGCATGGTACTGCATAGGCCATGAGTTCGCGGAAAGCTGTGCTTTCCACCAACCGAAAGGGCATCATCTCAAACGAGATTAGTTTGGCAATGTGGGCGTTCAAACCCAGTGTACGCGGATGAGAGACTGAGTACTTTCTTGACCTACTCATAGTGTCTGGGAGGGTGAGCTGGACTTGAGAGCTGCATATGGTGGAAGTAGCGGTGGACAGGGCGGACTGAGAGAGGGTTGATGATGGTGATGGAGTTGGTGTTCTTTCTGATGGCCTAGAATCAGTCTTTCGTTGATATAACAGTGGGATTCCCTGACTGCTGTGGCCTTGCAACGACACCTCAACATTTGCTGCTGTGCTAACCGGTGGGCTTACAGTGGGGGAAACAATGTAGCGTTGCTGACTACCTTCGTTGTGATTAGTTGCACATGTGGCACTTGAGGTTTGGTGTTGTGTCCACGCTTGCAAGTGCATGCTGGTTAAATGTCTAAGCATGCAACTGGTATTCAAATTTTTCAGATTTTTCCATCGGCTAAAGGTCTTTGTGCACTTCTTACAGATAACCTTGGCCTGATCATGAGGATTTTGTTCAAAAAAGTGCCACACTGCACTCTTCCTACTTTGGCAGACATTTTGCGGCCTAGCACGCTGTGATCTTTTGACCCTCTGGACAAGCTGTCCAGCAACTCTTTTGATGTTTGGAATCTGTCTTTGGAGTGCTCCGGGCCTGCCAGATAACAGCTGTTGCGATGTCGATGTCTGCTGTGGATGCTCCTCATCTGAGCTATTGGAAGCAGCACCCTCTTCCCCCAATGGATGCCAATCTGGGTCAACAACTGGGTCATCCATCACCTCCTCTTCTATGTCATGTGCACCTTCCTCTGTGTCACCGTGTATGGTGGTATAGTGTGCGGGAAGGGGCACCTGAGTCTCATCAGGGTCAGAATCTGGCTCTGTACACTGCGAGGACAATGTAGTGCTCTGAGTGAATGTACCAGCAGAATCATCCATCAGCGGCTGTGCATCAGTGCACTCCATGTCAGATTCATCTTGGCCTGGGTAATTCACCATTTCACTTGATAATCCAGGCATGGTATGTGAAAACAGCTCCATGGAGTAATCAGTAGTATGGCCTGCGTCATCTTTCAATCTTGGTTGGGGTGAAGGACACAAGGAAAGGTGTGGTTCATGAACATGAGCCTCCAATGACGACTCAGTGCTTTTACTTTTTACAACTGAAGAAGAGGAGGCGATAGAGCTGGAGGCTGAGTCAGCAATGTAAGACAAAACTTTTTCCTGATGCTCTGGCTTTAAAAGCGGTTTGCCAACTCCTAGAAAACTAAGCGTTCGAGGCCTTATGTAGCCAGACGATGACGCAGGCTCAACACCTCCTGCATTCGGTCCTATTTTGCTCTTGCCACTACCATCAGATCCACCACCAACACCATCATTACCAGCTGCCAACCCCCGCCCAATTCCACGGCCTCTTCCACCAGCCTTCCTCATTTTTGGTAGAAATGTAGACAAAATGCAACAAACTATATAGTAATGTAAAACAAGGTACAAGGTGTCTATAGGACAGGGGAGATTTTGAATTTCTGCAGACACTTGTGGACACTGGACACTTTTGGATTGTGTGAGGCCCACTGATATCTGAGTGCTATGTGACAGGCTCGATGGCACAGCTGTGACCAAAGTGACTAGAGGATAAGGGAGATTTTGAATCTCTGCACACACTTTTGGACACTGGACACTTTTGGATTGTGTGAGGCCCAATGAATATCTGAGCGCTATGTGACAGGCTCGATGGCACAGCTGTGACCAAAGTGACTAGAGGATAAGGGAGATTTTGAATCTCTGCACACACTTTTGGACACTGGACACTTTTGGATTGTGTGAGGCCCAATGAATATCTGAGCGCTATGTGACAGGCTCGATGGCACAGCTGTGACCAAAGTGACTAGAGGATAAGGGAGATTTTGAATCTCTGCACACACTTTTGGACACTGGACACTTTTGGATTGTGTGAGGCCCAATGAATATCTGAGCGCTATGTGACAGGCTCGATGGCACAGCTGTGACCAAAGTGACTAGAGGATAAGGGAGATTTTGAATCTCTGCACACACTTTTGGACACTGGACACTTTTGGATTGTGTGAGGCCCAATGAATATCTGAGCGCTATGTGACAGGCTCGATGGCACAGCTGTGACCAAAGTGACTAGAGGATAAGGGAGATTTTGAATCTCTGCACACACTTTTGGACACTGGACACTTTTGGATTGTGTGAGGCCCAATGAATATCTGAGCGCTATGTGACAGGCTCGATGGCACAGCTGTGACCAAAGTGACTAGAGGATAAGGGAGATTTTGAATCTCTGCACACACTTTTGGACACTGGACACTTTTGGATTGTGTGAGGCCCAATGAATATCTGAGCGCTATGTGACAGGCTCGATGGCACAGCTGTGACCAAAGTGACTAGAGGATAAGGGAGATTTTGAATCTCTGCGCACACTTTTGGACACTGGACACTTTTGGATTGTGTGAGGCCCAATGAATATCTGAGCGCTATGTGACAGGCTCGATGGCACAGCTGTGACCAAAGTGACTAGAGGATAAGGGAGATTTTGAATCTCTGCACACACTTTTGGACACTGGACACTTTTGGATTGTGTGAGGCCCACTGATATCTGAGCGCTATGTCACAGGCTCGATGGCACAGCTGTGACAAAAGTGACTAGAGGATAAGGGAGATTGGATTGCTTTTAAAAAAGCAGTTTGCAGAGCAGTGGGTAAACAGCAATGCCAGCCTGTCAGGAAGCCTTAAAAGGCAGCCCAACAACCAACACCACTGATACACCACAATATAGCCTCCCCTTGCACTGCACACACAGTGACTGGTGTGTTGTGCAGGCCAAATTGCTAGCAGCAGAAGCAGTTTTTTTTTCTTCTCAGCAGGACAAAAAAAAAAAATGGGATTGCTTTTAAAAAAGCAGTTTGCGGAGCAGTGGGTAAACAGCAATGCAGGAATGTCAGGAAGCCTTAGAAGGCAGCCCAACAACCAACACCACTGATACACCACTATATAGCCTCCCCTTGCACTGCACACAGAAGCAGTTTTTTTGTCTTCTTCCCTGCCTAACGCTCTCCCTACAGAATCAGCAGCAACATCTCCCTATACTGAGATCGGCAGAAGTAAGATGGCGGTCGGCGTGCACGCCCTTTTATACCCCCTGTGACGCCCACCAAAGCAAGCCAATCACTTGCATGCCCTTCTGAAAGATGGTGGTGACCCCTGCCTATGTCATCACGTTGCCCACAGTGTCCGTGGATCCTGATTGGCTGAAAAAGAATGCAAAACAAACTTTTGAAACGCGACTTTGGCGCGTAAGTCGCCGACCTCGTGGCCGACCTCATCCTAGGGTCGGGTTTCGTTTCATGAAACCCGACTTTGCCAAAAGTCGGCGACTTTTGAAATTTTTCGACCCGTTTCGCTCAACTCTATTAATCACCCGTGGTATCAAAAAAGGAGGGGCGAGAATTTTAAACCCGTCACTGAAAACGGACAACAACAGTTCCGACTTAACCCCATCCGGAAACCTACTTACATAAGGGACCATCGCTGCCAGTTTCAATGGCGTCTACCCCTTTTGAATTAACACTCTCACTCTGCTTCTCCTTTCTGCTTCCTAAAGCATCTGGAAGCACCATGCGAGGCTCCTTTGCAATGGGATCAAAGGTGCTTGAATTTGCATCAATGTAGCCCCAAATTTACACTGGCCATCATTCACTTGCCCGCAGAGACCCTGCTTCTGGATGACCGATTGCCCCGACTGACCCCCTTGCCCCTTGTCCACTGCTTTGTGCATTTGATGAACCGGCACCCCCAGGAAAGGAATGGCTGAACTTAGTCGGCGTCATAACCTTCAACCACAGACGTATGTCTTTCTTTTCCCACCGAAATGCCGGACGAACAGCCTTCCTATGCCTAAACTGTTTGTCTTAACGGAGCCAAGCCTGAACCCCCTACACCCTATAAGCCTCCCCAATCGAATCCAAAAACAAAAAAGAGGAGACCAATTCTCAGGCGCCTTCTCTCCAACCACGCTAGCCAAAATATCGAATGCCTGTAACCAATTAGATAATCTGTGCGGAATGAATCGCCATCTCCGTTTTTCCTCCTCCTCTTTTTGGCTATCATCCTTCTTCCCTTTGTCCAAGTTCAACTTTTCCAAAGGAAGCAGTGACAAAATCGCGACATATTCGTCCTTCTATATCTTTTCCCGCACCTCCATCTTACGATGAGCGCCCAGTGGGCACTCAAAGCATACATATACCTCCCCATGCCCCCTGTCATCTACATTGATCCGACATTCCTTTTCCTTCTCAGTCTGAACTGAAACAGACTGTTAGGAACGGCGGAACGCACTAAATAAAAATAATAATAAAGTGCGTTCGCCGCTCGGGGTCCACCATCCAGTAGGTGTTACAACCGCTGCTGAGTAATGGCAGACGAGCAATATGGCGATATAATGCGCACGGGTTCAACTTCACCCGAAGTGCGCAGAGGCGCCGCAACAAATACATACAAAAAGGCTGAGCCTGTTAGAGTCACAGGCCTCAGGTAAATGCACACACGGTATAAGGTCACAGGAACAGGAACTAAGACAGAGGGGCTGCGTCCGTCTAGACCTACCATGTGTGTGGCGTCGCTACTGTGAACGCCAAGAAGGGCTGCAACTGCAGCATGGCGCAAGACACTGCCGCTGGACGACACAGCTACAAAGCAGGCGCTATGTCGGACGCTAGCCCAGAGGTGCGGTGTGCACAGTGGCCTAAGGCTTGCCATAGATGGCGCAGACTACTAAACTTATTCCCTAACCACATGCGTAATATCAGAGGGAAGGGGTTTCATAATAAGTCAGTCGCCAGAATCATAGATCCTTCACCATTCACACATAGCAGTATAGTCTATACTAGCTCATGGCCGAAAGGTCGTACGCGCTTTTTATAGCTGTGCAGGACCTTCCAGATCTCCGAGATGAACCAATGAGATCTGGAGCAGGACCTGAGCACATGACTCCCGATCTCCAATGGGAGATCGCCTCGTGAGCTTGTCCAGTAGGAGCACAGATGAACTTAGTCTCTGGAGTGGTCTGCTGCAAAGTAATCTTCTCTGCAGTAGATAGACAGCAGGAGACCGCAGGATGTGAGGCTCTGGATTCCTGCAGAGCAGACGCAGAAACCTGATGCCTAACACAGACACAGGGTCAGCTCTGTCAACTGACACCCCGGTAACCCCCGACAAACTGGTCCCTTGCTCCTGCGACCCCACCCAAGCATCTAGATGCGCCGGGAGCGCTCCAAATCCCTCTATCCGCGACAACAAATCCCACAGGGAAGTCAACATCTCCCCCTGACCCCCAATCCATGAAGATACTTGGTCCACAGCTCCCTGACCTAACGCCACCGGCCGGCCCCTCAACCCACTCCCGAAAGGAGGGGACCTTAGTAGAGATGAGGACAAACATGACATGGAGCCATACCCACCGGGCTCCGATGACGCTGTGACTCCTCCAGCCGCCAATCCTGTATCCCGCTGTGTGTCGACTCCGGAGCTTCCCCTCAGACGCTCTGTCCCCAGAGGTCCGCCACCTTGTGAAACAGGCTCTCTCGACGCTGCCGCCCTCATGGGGAACTCCGTTCAGGGCTGTTTGCTTCTCTGGCCCCCGCTGAGGCAAGCGGGCTGCACAGCCACGGGGGCTTCCGCCTGCGGACACCCACCCCCCGCAACCTCTACCGACTGCCTGATGCACCGTCCATGCTGATCCACCGCCATTGTTCCGGTCAGGGTGCCCGAGGAGCAGGACATAGCTGACAGCCTCAGGCGACGGGGGCTGCTGCCCGATGACCCCCCCTCCTCCGGGTAACTCCCACCGCCGCCCCAAGAAGAGGAGGCAGACCGCCCGGCTCCATGACAGCCTGCAGTGACATCATTTTTCATCGACGACCCGGCGAGTGCAGGCCCCGCCTCCCAATCTGCTCGGCGAGAAGGACTTGCAACTGCCACTGGACCGAGGCCGGCTCGTGGATTCAACCCAGCCCGGGGCCTGCTCGCACACTTACCAGCAGGCACCCGGAAGGGGCTCCGTCGCCAGCGCTGGGTCCTGGGATCTGCATCGGGGGATAAACGCTCCGTGGCCCTTGACCGCCACCTCACATGCGAAGAGACACCACCTCTCCAATCCAGCTGATATGGACTCCATGCCGTCTGGGCGTGGGACAGTCTCTGCGGCTCCGTAGCGGGAGCTGAGGTAACCGTGGATTCCTCCCAGCCCGTGGATTCCTCCATAAGCCCACTTCAACTACCCCCCTTATTTCCATACTCCACCCCCCAGGGACAGTTAACCCCCTCCCTCCAACTCACTGTCATGTGGGCCTCCACTTACGCCACTGGGGGGGTTTGGATTGCTCTGGCCCCTGTCTTTAGGGAGACACTTAGGCCTGTAAACAGAAGTTCTTATGTGCTTGTGCTGAATGCAATTGTTGGGTACAGTTAGTGTGCAGTCACAGGGGAGGATTTTCTTGTGTGCAGCAGCGCCAATTATTAGCCTGCCTTATAGCAGTATTGCTGTGTGTATACTGCTGTGCAGACAGCTTTTTACACAGCAATAATACTTTTATTTTTTTTTTCTGCACAGTGAACGAACGTTCATTATTTCCCACACCGTATACAGCTGTACGCTCCTCACACAGTACCGTGTCCCGGCTGGTATCGCGGAGAAATACATGCTGACTATCTGTATGTGACTCTGGAAATATATAGGGCAATTTACATTTTCACATATACTATATACACCTGGTATCTAATGATACAGTACCTTTGTTGTAAATTGTTAAGTATGGTATAATCCATAGTGAGTGAGCGTGTGTGACTTAGTCCTTCAATATATACGTAGATAAAAAGTTTACCCTATGCTATATACACCTCCTATCTTGTGATACAGTACCTTTGATCGACATTTTGTATTACGGTCAAATCCATAGTGAGTCAGCGTCTGAGGGTGACTACAGAAATATATACGCAGATTTAAATTGTACCCTATAATATATACAGTATACACTTGCTATCTGCTTATCCTGTACCTTTTTTCAGCATTTTGTATTATGCTCAAATCCAGACTGAGTGAGCGTGTGAGGGCGACTCTGGAAATAGATCCCAAGATGTAAAATTTGACCAACACTGGAAAAAGCTGTACGCTAATGATACAGTACCCTTTTTTGCTATTTAGATTCTGGTGTAATCCATACTGAGCCTGTGAACATCTGTCTGTAAGTCCAGAAATATATTTGTAGATTTAAGATTACCCCAACACTGTATACAGCTGTACGCTTGTGATACCTTACCCATTTACTGCTTTTTATATAGTGGTCTAATCCATACTGAGCCAATGAGAGTCTGTTTCTGACTCTGGAAATATATACTGAGATTTACAATGACCCCTACACTGTATACAGCTCTACAATTCTGATCCATTACCCTTTTACTGCTTTTTATATTGTGTAATCCATACTGACCCTGAGAGTGTCTGTGTCTGCCTCCTGAAATAAATAAGGAGATTTATAATGTTTAAACTATACTATATATACCTTGTATCTGGTGATACAGTAACCTTTTTATACTTTTTATATTCTTGGCTAATGCATACTGGGACCGAGAGCGTCTGTGTCGGCCTCCTGAAATGTCTACGGAGATTTAGAAAGTTTAAACTATACTATATATACCTTGTATCTGGTGATTCTGTACCCTTTTTCAACTTTTAGATTATTGTCTAATCCATACTGAGCCTGTGAGCATATGTGTCTGCCTCCTGAAATACATACGGAGATTTTTTCTATTTTAAGTATACTATATATAACTTGTTTCTGTTGATCCAGTACCCTTTGTTCCTGAAATTCATCCTCCACCCACCACTCAAAGTTCATAATTGACACCTGGAACATTGGCCCGCATGTGTGATTATTTCTTGCGGATCTTATTTTTATATTATCGTGTGATCCATACTGAGCCTGTGAGAGGCTGTGTGTTACTCTTGAAATATATATGTAGATCGCCAAATCACCCCAACACTGTATACAGCAGTACGCTGGGGATCCATTCCCCTTTTACTGCTTTTTATATTGTTGTGTAATCCATACTGGGCCTCAGAGCGTCTTTGTCTGCCTCCTGAAATAAATACGGAGATTTTGAATGTTGAAGCTATACTATATATACCTTGAATCTGGTGATACTCCTACTGTACCTACCTTCCACACTAACCCCCAACACCCTTTCCTAGTCAGTCAGGGATGAGGCCATCCTCCTGCCGGGTACACCCAGAAAGCACTGACTAACTAGTGTGCGTGTTGAGTGCAGGGTTAGGAGTCCTGAGTGGTGATCCCTCCTTACCTGAGGGTGGGATACCACACCTTTGGATGAGGTGCAGTACCTCAGTGGCGACCGTACCCTCAGGGCGCCATAATACCCTTTCTCAACTTTCGATATTGTTGTCGGATCCATACTGGGCCTGAGAGCGTCTGTGTTTGCCTCCTGAAATGTATACGGAGATTCAGTATGTTTAAACCATACTATACAGTGGGGAAAAAAAGTATTTAGTCAGTCAGCAATAGTGCAAGTTCCACCACTTAAAAAGATGAGAGGCGTCTGTAATTTACATCATAGGTAGACCTCAACTATGGGAGACAAACTGAGAAAAAAAATCCAGAAAATCACATTGTCTGTTTTTTTTTCATTTTATTTGCATATTATGGTGGAAAATAAGTATTTGGTCAGAAACAAAATTTCATCTCAATACTTTGTGATATATCCTTTGTTGGCAATGACAGAGGTCAAACATTTTCTGTAAGTCTTCACAAGGTTGCCACACACTGTGGTTGGTATGTTGGCCCATTCCTCCATGCAGATCTCCTCTAGAGCAGTGATGTTTTTGGCTTTTCGCTTGGCAACACGGACTTTCAACTCCCTCCAAAGGTTTTCTATAGGGTTGAGATCTGGAGACTGGCTAGGCCACTCCAGGACCTTGAAATGCTTCTTACGAAGCCACTCCTTCATTGCCCTGGCGGTGTGCTTTGGATCATTGTCATGTTGAAAGACCCAGCCACGTTTCATCTTCAATGCCCTTGCTGATGGAAGGAGGTTTGCACTCAAAATCTCACGATACATGGCCCCATTCATTCTTTCATGTACCCGGATCAGTCGTCCTGGCCCCTTTGCAGTGAAACAGCCCCAAAGCATGATGTTTCCACCACCATGCTTTACAGTAGGTATGGTGTTTGATGGATGCAACTCAGTATTCTTTTTCCTCCAAACACGACAAGTTGTGTTTCTACCAAACAGTTCCAGTTTGGTTTCATCAGACCATAGGACATTCTCCCAAAACTCCTCTGGATCATCCAAATGCTCTCTAGCAAACTTCAGACGGGCCCGGACATGTACAGGCTTAAGCAGTGGGACACGTCTGGCACTGCAGGATCTGAGTCCATGGTGGCATAGTGTGTTATGGTAGGCCTTGTTACATTGGTCCCAGCTCTCTGCAGTTCATTCACTAGGTCCCCCCGCGTGGTTCTGGGATTTGTGTTCACCGTTCTTGTGATCATTCTGACCCCACGGGGTGGGATTTTGCGTGGAGCACCAGATCGAGGGAGATTATCAGTGGTCTTGTATGTCTTCCATTTTCTAATTATTGATCCCACAGTTGATTTCTTCACTCCAAGCTGGTTGGCTATTGCAGATTCAGTCTTCCCAGCCTGGTGCAGGGCTACAATTTTGTTTCTGGTGTCCTTTGACAGCTCTTTGGTCTTCACCATAGTGGAGTTTGGAGTCAGACTGTTTGAGGGTGTGCACAGGTGTCTTTTTATACTGATAACAAGTTTAAACAGGTGCCATTACTACAGGTAATGAGTGGAGGAAAGAGGAGACTCTTAAAGAAGAAGTTACAGGTCTGTGAGAGCCAGAAATCTTGATTGCTTGTTTCTGACCAAATACTTATTTTCTACCATAATATGCAAATAAAATGAAAAAAAAACAGACAATGTGATTTTCTGGATTTTTTTTTCTCATTTTGTCTCCCATAGTTGAGGTCTACCTATGATGTAAATTACAGACGCCTCTCATCTTTTTAAGTGGTGGAACTTGCACTATTGCTATTACTTTTTTTCCCCACTGTATATACCTTGTATCTAGTGATACTGTACCCTTTTGCAAATTTTTATATTATTGTCTAATCCATACTGAGCCTGTGACCGTCTGTGTCTGAGTCATGAAATATATATGGAGAGTTACAATTATCCCTAGACTGTATAGAGCTGTCCGCTTCTGAAAAAGTACCATATATCTGCTGGTATTTTGAGTCCATTTTCACAAAAATTATTAAGTATGGTGGAAGAGGTCACAGACGTGGGTGTGGGGGGCCAGCTGGTACTGATGGTGGTGGTGCATCTGCTGGTAGTGCCAAAAGCACAATAGCAGCTAAGGCAGGAGGTGTTGAGCCTGCATCATCATCTGGCACAAGAAGGCCTTTAGGGCTCCCTTTTCTGGGAGTAGGTAAACTGCTTTTAAAGCCAGAGCATCAGGAATTGGTTTTGCCTTACATTGCCGAAAAAGCCTCCAGCTCTATCACCTCCTCTTCTCAAGTTTAAAAAAATGCAAGCACTGAGTCGTCAGTGCAGGCTTCTGGTCAGGAACCACCCCTTTCCTTGTCTCCTTTACCCCCACTAAAAGTGAAGGATGCGGCAGCCCACACTTCAGATTACTCCATGGAGCTCTTTTCACATGCCATGCCTGTGTTATCAAGTGAAATTCTGAATTCCCCAGTCCTACATGAATCGGAGATGAAGTGCACTGATGCACAGCCACTGCTAGATGATTCTGCTGGTACATTGAACCACAGCACTACATTCCCCTCGTACTCTACAGAGCCAGAATGTGACACTGATGAAACTCAGGTGCCCCTTCCCGCATAGTATACCACCTTACACGGTGACACAGAGGAAGGTGCAGATGAAAGTGCCGGTTCCCTGAGCAGGTGGGGGGTCCTACTCGTGGGCGATGGCAGTGGCACAGGGCCCCTCATAGTACGCAAAAGTGTCTCTCCCAGTGGGAAGGCCCACTCGCCGTCAGACATACCGTCGTACTATGAGGGGCCCTGTGCCAGTGCCGTTGCCCACAAGTGGACTCCCCATGCTTGCTCAGGGCCACAGCACTTGCAATACTTACCTCTCCCTGCTCCACCCTGGTGACGTCTTCCGCCTTTCCAGACAGTGACATTCAGGTTAGAGAGCGCGATGACATCACGTCTGTATGCCCTCTACCGAAACAGTACAAGTGCAGAGAGCTTGAAGATGGCAATGCTGAGGAGTCCAGAGTAGAGCAGTGCCCAGCGAGGAGAGGTATTTAATTTTTTTAAATGTTGGGAGCATTTTTTGGGGAGCAATATAAACTGGAGAATCATATATGGGGCCCATCATACACTGGAGCATCATCCATTTGGCCCATCATATACTGGAGCATTCCAAATGGGGGAAATCAGACAATGGAGCAGCATTTACGGGGCTGATTATACACTGGAGCATTATAAATGGGGCCCATTATATATGGAGCATTATTTGGGCCCATAACACACTGGAGCATCGTCCATGGGGATCAACATATTCTAGAGGATTCCAAATGGGGGACATCAGACACTGGAGCAGCGTTTACGAGGCCCATTATACACTGGAGCATTAGAAATGGGGCCCATTATATATGGAGCATTATTTGGGCCCATAAGACAGTGGAGCATCATCCATGGGGACCAACATATACTGTACCATTATGTGGAGCTCATCTTATACTGTATGGAACATTATATGGGACCAATTATTCTGTATGGAGAAATATATGGGGCTCATTATTCTGTATGACGCACTAGGTGGTGGCCATAATACTGTATGGAGTAATATGCTGTCTGTTTTTTGAGCTATTGTAGAATTTAAAATAGATATCAGTCATGTCATGTAAGCAGTGAAGTATTTTTCATTGTACTATACCTATATTTCTGTGCCGTATCAGAGCATTATGAATTGTGGTATGTGTTAAAAGGGCGCAGTGACACTCTTTAGCCCAGGGCACACGAAAACCTGGCGCCAGCCCTACCCCCCAACAACTTTAGCCAAATAACCCCCAGTTTTCAATGCGTAACTATTAGTATAAAGTAAATTAGAATCATAGAATCGTAGAGTTGGAAGGGACCTCCTGGGCCATCTGGTCCAACCCCCTGCTCAAAGCAGGATTCGCTAAATCATCCCAGTCAGATGTCTGTCCAGCCTCTGTTTGAAGACTTCCATTGAAGGAGAACTCACCACTTCTCGTGGCAGCCTGTTACACTCATTGATCACTCTAACTGTCAAAAAGTTTTTTCTAATATCTAATCTGTGTCTCCTCCCATTCAGTTTCATCCCATTGCTTCTAGGCTTTCCTTGTGCAAATGAGAATAAAGTTGATCCTTCTACAATGTGACAGCCCTTTAGATATTTGTAGACAGCTATTAAGTCTCCTCTCAGTCTTCTCTTTTGCAAACTAAACATTCCCAAATCCTGCAACCTTTCCTCATAAGACAGGGTTTGCAGACCGGTCACCATTCTGGTCGCTCTTTTCTGAACTTGCTCCAGTTTGTTGATGTCTTTTTTAAAATGTGGTGCCCAAAACTGGACACAATATTCCAGATGAGGTCTGACCAAAGAGGAGTAGAGGGAAATAATGACTTCACGTGATCTAGACTGTATGCTTCTGTTAATACATCCTAGAATTGCATTTGCCTTTTTTGCTGCTGCATCACACTGTTGACTCATATTCAGTCTGTGATCTATTAGTATACCCAAGTCTTTTTCACATGTGCTGTTGACAAGCTTATAAGTAATAAGAATTGATGTCGTTGGCATTGAAATGGGCACTGTAGGTGTGTTTACTGTCCTCCACTCCCTGCCGACTTTGCTTCCCCATTGACTTGCTTTGGGTTTCGTGTTTCAGTCAGATCCCGACTTTTCCCTATAGTCGGCCGATTTCTTTCAACCCGACTTTTTAGAAAGTCGGGTTTCATGAAACCCGACTTGACCCGAAAAAAGGCAAAGTCGCTCATCTCTATTTCTAACTCATACAAAAGCACATGGGAATGTGGTGCAATACTTTCCAGAATACTCAGGCAGTGTCATGTGTTTTATGGGTTACCAGAGTAACCCGGCATGGACTAGTGAAAAGTGTACTATAGGAACAGGGTGAAGACCCGACAGTGGACTGAGGACAAGTGAGTTACAATATCTAATAATTAATGTACACATCAAATGCCTAATATATGATCTGGATTGGAAGAGATTTGGAAAATAGCTTTGTACATATCGCTATTCAAACATTTGTTAAATGCGAAACATCATAATCTAATAATTAACAGGACTGAGTATTGAGCTTCACAACTTTTAAAAGGCCCCTTTTTCTGTTATCATACAGGGATATTCATCATGTAATTAGGAAAGCTGCTGACACGTTCTCTGACCTACTACCTTGAGGGAAAGAAAATACTAATTTAAGTCTATTTCCCGCTTATATAAAAAGCCACAAACTCCATTAGAAGGGAAATTAAGTGCTGTGTGATCATTCATCCCAACTGACTGCTAAGAGAAAGGAAGAATGAGGCTGAAATTCCATAATGAAAATCTCGGACGTGCATATGTTAAATCACTCTTATAATGTGAGAAACTCATTTTCTCAGTCTCAATGGGCTAAAGTGAAACGTTTTATAACCTAACTTACAAATAGTATTTAATGGTGCCACGGCCTGATGAACAGTACCACTCTGCAACTCTTATAGTGGATTTGGCATATCATTCATTACCATGTATATATACATATATGTTTACATATATAAACTCCTCAATGTTTAAATTGCAATATCAAAAAGGAAGAGTCATATATTATGCAAACCACAGAATCAACAGATATGTTGATAATATACAAATTATGAAAAAAATGGAAACAATTTTTCAAAACTTCCTGATTTATTCAGTATAAAGTATGAGCATCTCACGCACAAATACCAGCTCTTGGACTGGCTGGCTGCTATCAACTTGGTTATTCATGGTTGTCTGAGGAATGTTCTGCCAGCTGAATGCACTTCAGCAGATCATCAAGTTCTGCTGCTGGCAGCTCCCTTTGCAATTGCCAAGCAATAACTTCCAGATATGTCTGATGAAATATAACTCTGGAGATGCTTCAGGCTTTGGTAGCACATTTAGACCACGCAGGCTGCTTACAGTGGTATGTGTAACATGTGGCCTGTTATTGTCGTGTTAAAAAACTGCACCTACATCACTTTAGAGAAATGGCTGTACCACTGGCTCCGTGATTGATCCATTCTCAACTCTGAAATTGTGTGTCAGATATCATGGTGTCAAACAGTGTCCACACAAACTATCAGAATAGATTTGCATGTCATTGGTTTAGGAGCCAGAAATTCAGTTCCAGGTACTACGCTGTCCTCACTCCACCACTCTAAAAAGCTAGAGAAAGACAGAAAGACAGAAATGTAGGCTAGAGTGAAGGTCTATATTCTTTAGCATTGAGTCTGTTTTTGTCTTGGATGCAATGATAGCTGCAGATTGGGCTCGAAACAACTTGGGCAACGTAAAGAAAACGCCTTCAAGAGTGAACGTCACACCAGTCCAGTCCTATTATGGAGATTACGGTGTGGGGTGGCATAACGTACTGCAGCTGGACATTATAGTCTTCATTCCAGGTACGCTAGCAGATTGGTGTTACAATGATTTGGATGTAGAACTAGTGATATGGCCATTTATCTAAATTTCCCAGAATCTGGAGTGTATATACTGCTCAATTTAAATAAGGTTAAATTATGGTCACACATTGGATCTAGATGAATGAAAGATTCAAGCTAAAATATTAATCATTATACATTTTCTAATTTGTTGAAAACAGAAAATGACACATCAACACAACAGCCAATGGAAATCAACATCATCAACCAAATGAGGGCTAAATTCCAAATCTAATAAGATGGGAAATTATGACCTGGGGGATCTACTCCAAGACCTGGATCAGGACTTCAATGATCTATTGGACAGTCTGTGGCTTAAAATTAGAACAAATGTATGCCTATCTGCCATGCCTACTATCTTGCTTGGATAACTTCCACCCTGATGCACATCTTGGCTCCAGCCTTTGTCCAGGGTTGAAGGAAAATTCTGGCACCATGCTTCTCCCCTGGGTCATGTCCCAGATGCTTGTCAATGTCTCCTCAATCCTTAAGATACAGACATTTCTAAACATACTGCCTAAGGTCTGTCCTCATCTTTGTAATGAAGTCTCTGATTCATCCCCCCGCAGTATTTTACCATCTGTCTCTTTAATGACAATATTTTTCTGACTGCAGGCAAGGACAAACTCCAAAACCCTAGTAGACAGTTCTGTAAAAATACAATTTATTTTGTTATGATAAAAGTAAAATAATCTAATATATAAAGCTCAAAGTGTGTATGTATGTATGTATGTATGTATGTATGTATGTGTGTATGTGTGTGTGTGTGTGTGTGTTTGTACAGGATAGGCATCCGCACCGTCGCAGCTACAGCCACAAAATTTGGCACAGTCACACGTCTGGACCCCGAGAGCGTCCTAAGCTATGTTGTGAGGTGAAATTTTAACCCCGCGCATTCCAATTCACCAAACAATTTTGCCCCTGTCTACATAATGGGGAAAAAGTGTGTGTGCGTCAAGCCCCACCCCTCATTATGATGTCATAATGGCCCTATCCACATAATGGGGAAACAGTGTGTGCGTATCAAGCCCCGCCCCTCATTATAATGTCACAATGGTTGCCATGAAGATGCTGATGTCATCAAGCCCCGCCGCTCATTATGATGTCATAATGGTTAACTATGGGATGGAGGATGTGTGATGGGTATATGGGCACTGGACTGTGGTATGGAGGATATGTATGATGGGTATATGGGCACGGGCCTATGGGATGGTGGATATGTATGACGGGTATATGGGCATGGGACTATGGGATGGAGGATGTGTGATGGGTATATGGGCACTGGACTATGGGATGGAGGATATGTATGATGGGTATATGGGCACGGGACTATGGGATGGAGAATATGTATGACTGGTATATGGGCACGGGACTATGGGATGGAGGATGTGTGATGGGTATATGGGCACTGGACAATGGGATGGAGGATATGTATGACGGTATATGGGCACGGGACTATGGGATGGCGGATATGTATGATGGGTATATGGGCACGGGACTATGGGATGGAGGATATGTATGATGGGTATATGGGCATGGGACTATGAGATGAAGGATGTGTGATGGGTATATGGGTACTCGACTATGGGATGGCGAATATGTATGATGGGTATATGGGCATGGGACTATGGGATGGAGAATACGTATGATGGGTATATGGGCATGAGACTATGGGATGGAGAATATGTATGATGGGTATATGGGCACGGGCCTATGGGATGGAGGATATGTATGATGGGTATATGGGCACGGGCCTATGGGATGGTGGATATGTATGATGGGTATATGGGCATGGGACTATGGGATGGAGGATAATTATAATTTGTTATAACTAACCACAGTTAGTTACTATGCCCGGGCAGTGCCGGGCTCTTCAGCTAGTTATGATATAAAATTATTTTACAATGATCTATGCGTACAGCAGCAACCACAATTTCATATAGTAGTGTGTATCTGGATCATCTGCTTGAGTGAATATAGAGGTCTGGCGTCATGATAGATTACGTCAGTATCAAACGAACATAGTAAGCTCACACAAATGTGCCTGTTTAACAAACACAAGTCTTGGGAAAACCATTGGTTAAAGGATCCAAAATGGCATTTTATAGGTCAGTATGCATGATTCTGTAATTTTTTATTTAGGCATTATTAGACCAAAAGTTGCGCTGAAAGTTGCATCCATAACACAGACAGATGCCTGTACTATGGTTAACGATATGGCTCAGTTCTCATTCCCGTGTGTCAGTCTTTATTTCATATCTGGTTTTAACCCCTTAATGACAGAGCCAATTTTGACCTTAATGACCAAGCCAAATTTTACAATTCTGGCCACTATCACTTTATGAGGTCATAACTCTGGAACGGATCCCGCTGATTCTGAGAATGTTTTCTCGTGACATATTGTAGTTCATGATAGTGGTAAAATTTATTTGGTATGACTTGTGTTTATTTGTGAAAAAAATGGAAATTTGATGAAAATTTAGAAAATGTAGCAATTTTAAAACTTTTAATTCTTATGCCCTTAAATCAGAGAGATATGGCACGCAAAATAGTTAATATGTAACATATATACTGCACCTATGAATTATCACTATTTGTAAAGAAATACAGGTGGAGCTCAGCAACATACTGTAAGTGTTCAATGTCCATATTGCAAGCATAAGAAAAATGCAGCACTTGCCATTTCTGTGAAAAAATTCAGTCCTTTATTTCATTTTCAGACACATAAGTGGCGGGCGGCATCAGGGAGTGCAGGGATATGTGTACGATGGACGACTGCCGTTTTGCACTGAACACAGTGCTTCTATGGGTTCAATTCAAAGCACTGTGTTCAGTGCAAAACGGCCTTCGTCCTTCTTACACAAATCCCTGCACCCCCTACCTGCTGCCTGTCACTTATTTGTCTGAAGATAAAATAAAGGACTGATTTTTTTCAAAGAAATGGTGAGTGCCGCATTTTTCTCATATTTGCAACATGGTCAATTTTTGAAACATAATTTTTTTGTTAGGAAGTTAGAAGGTTTAATAATTGACCAATGATTTCTAATTTTTCCAACAAAATTTACAAAACAATTTTTTTTAGGGACCCCATCACATATGAAGTGACTTTGAGGGGTCCCTATTACTGAAAGTACCCAAAAGTGACACCATTCTAAAAACTTCACCCCTCAAGTTGCTCAAAACCACATTCAAGAAGTTTATTAATCCTTTAGGTGCTTCACAGCAACAGCAGTAATGTAGAAGGAAAAAATGAACATTTATTTTTTTTCACAAAAAAATTAATTTAGACACAAACTTTTTTATTTTCTCAAGGGTATCAGGAGAAAATGGATCCCAAAATTTGTTGTGCAATTTCTCCTGAGCATACCAATACTTTATTTGTGGGGAAAATCTACTGTTTGGGCGCACGGCAGGGCTCAGCAGAGAAGGAGTGCCATTTGACTTCTGAATGTAAAATTAGCGGACGCCATGTCACATTTGAAGAGCCCCTGACAGCGTCAGACTGGAGCACCTTGGGCCTACCAGAGAAAATCATTCTTGGGGCCCACTATGTAGCTACATAGCTACATAGAAATAAATACAAGACCACCAATTGTGTGATAAAATGCGCTAATATCAGGGTATAATATAAGGTAGTACACGTCTTAATTATGTAGCATGGGTTGGGGTAGAACTATAGAGGGGTAGCCCCCTCATAGAATATAATGTAGCCTCTCTCATACAATATAATGTAGCCTCCCTCATAAAGTATAATGCAGGCCCCCTCATAGGGCATAATGCAGCACCCCACAAAATATAATGCAACCCCCTCATAAGGTATAATGCAGTCCCCACCATAGAATATAATGTAGCACTCTCATAGGGTATAATGCAGCCCCCCTCATATAGTATAATGCAGCATCACCACAGAATATAATGCAGCACCCTCATAGAGTATACTGTAGCCCCCACATAGAGCACAATGCTGCCCCCCCTCATATAGTATGATGTAGCCCCCCAGAATATAATGTCCCTCAGAGAGATTAATGCAACCCCACCACAGAATATAATGCACCCCCCATAGAGTATACTGTAGCCCCCTCATATAGTATGACGTAGCCCCCAGAATATAATGTAGTCCCCTGAGAATAATACAGCCCCCTACAAAATATAATGTAGCCCCCTCATAAAGTATTATGCAGCCCCTCTCCACCCCATCATTGTCCTCATCACTACCTCCATCATTGCCTTCTCCCCCACCACCCCTATCATTCTCCCCCACCACCCCATCACTGCCCATTCCACCACCTCAATCATTGCCTCCTCCCCCACCACCATCATTGTCCATTTCATCACCTCCATCATTGCCTCCCCACACCATCATTGCCCATCACCTCCATCATTGCCTCCCCACCATCATTGCCCATCACCTCCATTATTTCCTCCCCCACCACTATCATTGCCCATCACCTCCATCATTGCCTCCCCCACCATCATTGCCTCCCCCCACCATCATTGCCCATCGCTTCCAACATTGCCTCCCCTATCGCCATTATTGTTCATCACCTCCATAATTGCCTCCCCCACCACCCCTCTCTTTCACACACATATGCACACACACCAGTTTTCTCCGGTGGGCCAGTCCAAGCCTGACCCCTGATGTGCCCAAACAGTGGAAACCCCCCACAAGTGACACCATTTTGGAAACCACTCCCCTCAAGGATTTTATCCAGGTGTATAGTGAGCATTTTGAACCAAGAGGTATGACACAGAATTAGATAACATTAGGTTGTCATATTGAATGTCATCATTAGGGTTGATCGCAAGTGCTCGCTACTCCAGTTTGCATTGGGTGCTCGGATATGCATGAAATATCTTGGGTGCTTAAGTGACATACTCGAGTCTCTGGCTCGCATGTTTTGCGGCTGTTAGACACTCCCAAAAAACCATGCGGGGATCCGCAATACTCCTTGCATGCCCGAGCACCCGATGCAAACTCGAGTAGAGAGCACTTGCGCTCAACACCATCAGTCATATTGTCATTTTTTTTACTTTTGAAAAAACACTAATTCTAACCCCAACCCTAACCCTAACCCTAACTTCAACTCTTAACCCTTAACTTAATTTCCTATTTTCTTTTCTTTTAATCACTGTGATAGACCCTATCACAATGACCAAAAAAATTTCCTATTGTTGCCCGGTACCGGCCAGCAGATATGGCGAGTGCACTGCGCATGCGCCCAACATCTTTATCAATGATTTAGATGAAGGAATTGAGGGTAAACTGATTAAATTTGCTGATGACACAAAGCTAGGAGGGATAGCTAATACTAGAGAAGAGAGAGAGAGGATTAAAAAAGATATAAATAAACTGGAGAAGTGGGCAGCAACTAACAGAATGGTTTTTAACAGGGAAAAATGCAAAGTACTACATCTGGGCAATAAAAATGAAAAAAGCATATACAGAATGCGAGGAATAGGGCTAAGCAACAGCACATGTGAAAAAGACTTGGATATACTAATAGATCACAGACTGAATATGAGTCAACAGTGTGATGCAGCAGCAAAAAAGGCAAATGCAATTCTAGGATGTATTAACAGAAGCATACAGTCTAGATCACGTGAAGTCATTATTGCCCTCTACTCCTCTTTGGTCAGACTGTTGTAAGTTCATTTTCCCCTTCATTACTGAGGCCCGAGGAACTCCCTCTTCTGGTAAAGAAAGGTAGTGAGCCTGATTGTCAAACACCTGAGGCTGATGATTGTGACTGGCTGAGTGGAGTTACGGACTGGATATAATGCTGCCGACGCCCTTCTGCCCTGCTGGTGATTTCTCTGTGGGATCCTTGGAGACCAGTCTGAATTCCTGCTCCTCCAAAGCTAAGTTTGCTGCTCGGCCTTTTGCTTTTGTGCTTTGACTTTGTTTTTGCTTTGTTTTTCTGGATTTCTGCCATGCCCTGCTGGGGTGTGCTGAATTCATTTAGCTCTGTCTTCTGAAAATACCTGAGTGCTGATTCAGTTTTTGAAGCCTAGCTGCTTCAGGGCCTTTTTCATATCAGCTGGTTGGCTTATGTCTTTGATAGGGTTTTGGCAGATTGCAGACAGCAGCCTTCCTTTCCTTTCCTATCTAGGTAGTTTTGGGGCCCCGTCTTTACTCAGTCTATCTTTCTGTCTGTGTTAGTATTTTCATCTTGCTTCACCGTTATTATATGTTGGGGGCTGCCTATTGCTTTGGGGTCTGCTCTGGGGCAGTTTAGATTTCCCCTTTTCTTTCTTTAGGCCTATGTATTTCTCCGGCTGTGATCGAGGGGTCTAGGGCATCGTAGGAACCCCCCACGGCTACTGCTAGTTGTGTTGATAGGTTCAGGGGTCTGCAATCTGATAGTTGCCAACTTCTCTGGTTTTCTGGACTTAGCTTGTATTTCTGCTTTTGCCTCCTACGGTGACTCATTCATAACAGAATCACCCGCCTTACCGCAGATTCTAGGGTACTCAATAGCAGGAAAGAATTGTAAAAAAAAAAAAAAAAAAGTGTGTATATTTTTTCCTCCATATCTCTGAGGCCGTAGGGGGAATTTTTTTTTTTTCTCTCAATGGAGATAAAGCAATTGTCTGATCGTGTGGAGCAGCTCGCTGCGGAAGTGCGGGGAATTTCCACCTACCTTGCTCATTCACATGCTGCTGAACCAAAGATTCCTACACCTGATGTATTTTTTGGGGATCGGTCTAAATTTTTGAATTTCAAAAATAATTGTAAATTATTTTTTGCCTTGAAGCCTAACTCGTCAGGGAGCTCCGCGCAGCAGGTTAAAATTGTCATCTCTTTGCTGCGTGGCGATCCCCAGGATTGGGCGTTTTCTTTGAAACCAGATGATCCTATTTTGACTAATGTGAACGCATTCTTTCAAGCTTTGGGGTTGTTGTATGACGAACCTAATGCCATTGATCAGGCTGAAAAGACCCTGCTGGCATTGAGCCAGGGTCGTGATTCTGCAGAATTGTACTGTCAAAAATTCCGAAAGTGGGCAGTACTTACTACCTGGAATGATAATGCCTTGGCTGCTCTCTTTCGGAAGGGGTTGTCAGAAGCCGTAAAAGATACTATGGTGGGATTTCCTGTTCCCTCTGGTCTTGACGATTCTATGTCATTAGCCATTCAGGTTGATCGGCGTTTGCGCGAACGCAAAGCTGCACGAGAGGTGTTGCCACCTGTTGAACAAATGTCTGAACCTATGCAATGTGATAGAGTTTTTTCCAGAGAGCAGCGTCAGGAGTTCAGAAGGCGTAATAAGTTGTGTTTTTTCTGTGGAGATGCCTCGCATATTATTTCTGTCTGTCCCAAACGAGAGAAACGCTTTGCACAAACGTTTTCTGTTGGGGGTGTTCAACCTAAGTTTCTTCTGGCTATTACTCTGATCTGCTCCCTGTCCACATTTTCCACCAAGGCGTTTGTGGATTTGGGAGCAGCCCTAAACTTAATGGACTTGGATTTTGCTAAACGTGGATTTCCGATGACACCTCTGCAGACGCCTATCCCTTTGAGGGGAATTGATGCTACTCCTTTGGCTAAAAATAAACCCCAGTTTTGGACCCAGGTGGTAATGCGGGTCGCCCCAGACCATCAAGAAAATTGCAGATTTCTGGTGTTGCATAATCTGCATGATACTGTTGTTCTGGGGTTTCCCTGGTTACAGATTCATAATCCAGTTTTGGATTGGAAATCTGTGTCTGTGGTGAGTTGGGGTTGTCGGTGTGCCTTTAGTGAGGCTCCGGTGTTTTCCACCTATCCTCAGTCGCATGATGTTCCTGATTATTTGGCGGACTTTTATGATGTATTTAGTGAGAATGATTCTGCATCTCTGCCTCCTCATAGGAGTTATGACTGTGCAATTGAACTGAGCCCGGGGTGTAAATTTCCCAAGGGTCGGCTCTTCAATTTATCTGTACCCGAGCACGAGGCTATGCGATCCTATATTAAGGAGGCGTTGGAGAAGGGTCATATTAGACCATCCTCGTCACCCTTGGGTGCCGGTTTTTTTTTGTAGCCAAAAAGGATGGATCATTAAGACCTTGTATTGATTATCGTGCCCTCAACAAAATTACTGTTAAATATCAGTATCCGTTACCCCTGATTTCTGATCTATTCTCCAGAGTTATAGGTGCTTGCTGGTTTACCAAGCTTGACTTCAGGGGGGCGTATAATCTTATTCGCATTAAGCATGGGGATGAATGGAAGACGGCGTTTAATACTCCGGAGGGACATTTTGAGTACCTGGTGATGCCTTTTGGGCTCACTAATGCCCCTTCTGTCTTCCAGTGCTTCATGAACGATATTTTCCGAGATTTTGTCGATAAACTTTTGATTATCTATCTGGATGATATTTTGATCTTCTCCAAGGATTGGGATTCTCATGTGGAACATATTCGGACTGTGTTCCGGATCTTGAGGGAGAAATTCCCTGTATGTCAAGGGATCTAAATGCCTTTTTGGAGTACAGAGGATTTCTTTTTTGGGATTTATTTTGTCCCCGTCAACTATTGAAATGGACCCGGCCAAGGTACAGGCCATTCACGATTGGGTTCAGCCCACTTCTTTGAAGGCCCTCCAGAAGTTTTTGGGTTTTGCTAATTTTTATTGGAAATTTATAGCAAAATTTTCTAGTATTGCCAAGCCATTGACTGATTTGACTAAAAAGGGTGCTGATGTGTTAAATTGGTCTCCGGAGGCTGTTTCTTCCTTTCAGGAGTTGAAGCGAAGATTCACCTCCGCCCCGGTTTTGCGGCAACCTGATGTCTCACTTCCATTCCAGGTAGAGGTGGATGCTTCTGAGATTGGTGCAGGAGCTGTTTTGTCCCAAAAGGATCCTGTAACATCTAAAATGAATCCTTGTGCTTTCTTTTCCCGAAAGTTCTCTCCATCTGAACGTAACTATGATGTGGGGAATAGGGAACTGTTGGCCATGAAATGGGCATTTGAGGAGTGGAGACATTGGATGGAAGGAGCTAAGCATCAAGTCGTGGTCCTCACTGACCACAAGAATTTGATTTACCTAGAGTCGGCTAAGCGCTTGAACCCTAGACAGGCTAGGTGGGCCTTGTTTTTTACACGTTTTGATTTTGTGGTTTCTTTTCTTCATGGAACAAAGAATGTCAAGGCAGACGCCCTCTCTAGGAGCTTCCTTGCTGATTCTCCTGTGGTGACCAAGCCTGCTACCATCTTAGGCGAAGGGATAGTTCTTTCTGCCATCTCGCCCGATTTGAGACGTGCTCTGGAAGAGTTCCAGGAGGACAAACCTGAGCGTTGTCCCAGTGGAAAGTTGTATGTTCCTGACCAGTGGAAGAAGAGAGTGATGTCTGAAGTTCATTGCTCTGCTTTGGCTGGTCATCCAGGTATTTTTGGTACTAGAGATCTGGTGAGTCGGTTTTTTTGGTGGCCCTCCTTGTCTCGTGATATCAGGAATTTTGTGCTGTCCTGTGGGACGTGCTCCCGGTCTAAATCGTGTTCTTGCTCTAGTGGGTTGTTGATGCCTTTGCCTGTCCCCAAGAGGCCATGGACCCATATTTCAATGGATTTCATCTCTGATATGCCTGTCTCTCAGAGGATGACTGTTATTTGGGTGATTTGTGATAGGTTCTCTAAGATGGTTCATCTTGTACCACTCCCTAAGTTGCCGTCTTCCTCTGAGTTGGTGCCCCTGTTTTTACAACAGGTGGTTCGTTTGCACGGGATTCCTGAGAACATTGTATCTGACAGAGGAGTGCAGTTTGTGTCTAGATTTTGGAGAACTTTCTGTTCCAGGCTGGGAATTCAGTTGTCCTTCTCCTCTGCTTTTCACATTCAGACCAATGGGCAGACAGAGAGAACAAACCAGACCTTGGAGTCATATTTGAGATGTTTTATTTCTGCTGATCAGGATGATTGGGTTTCATTTTTGCCCTTGGCCGAATTTGCTTTGAATAATAGAGCTAGTTCTGCCACTTTGATGTCACCTTTTTTTTGTAACTTTGGGTTTCATCCTCGATTTTCTTCAGGGCAGGTGGAGCCCTCTACCTGCCCAGATGTTGACAATGTGGTGGAGAGAATGCACCAGATCTGGGACCAAGTGGTGGATAAGTTATCTCTCCCAGGAAAAGGCCCAGCGGTTTTTCAACCGACATAGGACCATTGGTCCCCAGTTTAAGGTGGGTGATATGGTGTGGTTATCATCAAAAAATATTGCTATGAAGGTGGCTTCTCCTAAGTTTAAGCCTAGATTTATTGGACCTTACAAGATTGTGGAGATTATTAATCCGGTCTCTTTTCGTTTGGCTCTTCCTGTCACATTTAAAATCCATAATGTGTTCCATAAATCTTTGTTGAATAGGTTTGTTGAACCTGTTGTTCCGGGGGTGGCACCTCCAGACCCTGTATTGGTTGAAGGTAACATGGAGTATGAGGTAGAGAAAGTACTGGATTCCCGTCTGGCTAGACGGAGACTCCAGTATTTGGTTAAGTGGAAGGGTTATGGTCAGGAGGATAATTCCTGGGTCTCCGCCTCTGATATTCATGCCAAACGATTGGTGCGTGCCTTTCATCGGGCTCACCCTATTCGCCCTGGTGGCATAGTGGAGGGTTCGGTGACCCCTCCTCAAGGGGGAGGTACTGTTGTGAGTTCATTTTCCCCTTCATTACTGAGGCCCGAGGAACTCCCTCTTCTGGTAAAGAAAGGTAGTGAGCCTGATTGTCAAACACCTGAGGCTGATGATTGTGACTGGCTGAGTGGAGTTACGGACTGGATATAATGCTGCCGACGCCCTTCTGCCCTGCTGGTGATTTCTCTGTGGGATTCTTGGAGACCAGTCTGAATTCCTGCTCCTCCAAAGCTAAGTTTGCTGCTCAGCCTTTTGCTTTTGTGCTTTGACTTTGTTTTTGCTTTGTTTTTCTGGATTTCTGCCATTCCCTGCTGGGGTGTGCTGAATTCATTTAGCTCTGTCTTCTGAAAATACCTGAGTGCTGATTCAGTTTTTGAAGCCTAGCTGCTTCAGGGCCTTTTTTATATCAGCTGGTTGGCTTATGTCTTTGATAGGGTTTTGTCAGATTGCAGACAGCAGCCTTCCTTTCCTTTCCTATCTAGGTAGTTTTGGGGCCCCGTCTTTGCTCAGTCTATCTTTCTGTCTGTGTTAGTATTTTCATCTTGCTTCACCGTTATTATATGTTGGGGGCTGCCTATTGCTTTGGGGTCTGCTCTGGGGCAGTTTAGATTTCCCCTTTTCTTTCTTTAGGCCTATGTATTTCTCCGGCTGTGATCGAGGGGTCTAGGGCATCGTAGGAACCCCCCACGGCTACTGCTAGTTGTGTTGATAGGTTCAGGGGTCTGCAATCTGATAGTTGCCAACTTCTCTGGTTTTCTGGACTTACAGTAGCTTGTATTTCTGCTTTTGCCTCCTACGGTGACTCATTCATAACATCAGACCTCATCTGTAATATTGTGTCCAGTTTTGGGCACCACATTTTAAAAAAGACATCAACAAACTGGAGCAAATTCAGAAAAGAGCGACCAGAATGGTGACCGGTCTGCAAACCCTGTCTTATGAGGAAAGGTTGCAGGATTTGGGAATGTTTAGTTTGCAAAAGAGAAGACTGAGAGGAGACTTAATAGCTGTCTACAAATATCTAAAGGGCTGTCACATTGTAGAAGGATCAACTTTATTCTCATTTGCACAAGGAAAGACTAGAAGCAATGGGATGAAACTGAATGGGAGGAGACACAGATTAGATATTAGAAAAAACTTTTTGACAGTTAGAGTGATCAATGAGTGGAAAGAGCTGCCACGAGAAGTGGTGAGTTCTCCTTCAATGGAAGTCTTCAAACAGAGGCTGGACAGACATCTGACTGGGAAGATTTAGCCCATCCTGCTTTGAGCAGGGGGTTGGACCAGATGGCCCAGGAGGTCCCTTCCAACTGTACGATTCTATGATTCTATGATCATTTTTTTTTCCAGTAAGATGATGCAGTGCCGAGGGATGGATCAGGAGAGCCCGGGGATGGCGGAGGTATCAGGGGTTCTCAGGGGGCTTCATTTCTCTCTCTTCTGACAAGTACATCAAGTAAAGGAAAATAAATGGCCTTTCTCCTACGCCTCATTGGGGGACACAGAGACAGTGGGTGTTATGCTGCTGGCCAGTAGGAGGACACTAAGTAAACCATAAAAAAAAGTTTGCTCTTCCCCTGCAGTATACACCCTCTTGCTGGCTGAGATTTCTCCAGTTCTTGCTTAGTGTCTATACTAGGTGGCACTTGGGTCTGGTTTCAGACCCCACCGTTTTTATTTTCTTTTTGATTTTTCTGTAAATTTTTATTTTTTAATTAACGGAGTGCAGGGGGCGACAGTTCCTTTCTATGGCCCGCTCTCCCCCAAACCAACAACAGGCAAGCACGCGGAGTATACCTCCCCGTACACTTTCCTGCGATGATTGGGGCTGATTCTGGGTCGCCCTCCCAGGGCTGTGGGGTACTCGATACCGGGCCGGGGTCAGTGGGATGTGTCACAGCAGCGGTGACCCGGTCCGTGGCCCTGGGCGCCCAATTAATAGGGGAAGATTGAATGGTGGAATGTAGTTAATGGAATAGTTCGTGATGCCACCTGTGGTGTTTGACAAGTGAGATGTTAAGCCGACGCTGCATGCAGTTCCACTGGGACTGATGGTATGGTGCAGCAAAGATGTAAAAGCTCCCCACAGGTGAAGCTGTAGTCCCAGGGCAGTGTAGATGTGGTTGGCACGGGGATGTAGCAGTGCCGGAAGGGTAGGAAGCAGACAAAGACACAGCAGGGTGCAATTTCTGTACCTTTACTTGATAAATGCAGTCCAGGGTCCTGATTACAGATGGTACCGGAGCAGGCTAGCCTGGAAGCAGCTCAGGATTCTCTCTCAGCAGATGGGCTGTGCAGTCTCCTTCTTACAGCGCTTGTTTGAATGAAGTACTCCTTGTACTGAGTTACACTGAAGTTCCTCCTAATTCTCTTCTACTAGCACTCCTCGTATGGCAAACAGCTCTAGCCGCTATTCCTCTCTTGGCTCACTCCGTGCTGTTGTGCCTCCGAGTCTTAGATGGGGGTAGGGCATTTACAGCCTCCTACTCCTCTCGTGTCTGTTGCAGGACCATTAGTATCCGTACAACCGTGGAGACAAGGCTCCAGTTCATGCGCTCTCGCTGTGAGGGAGCTCTCTTTCCTCAGCTCAACCTCCAGCTTCTCTCCACATGTCTACACACATGGCCCCCCTCACACTAACTGACCACTCCTTCTCCTTGGCCCTCAGAGAGCACTCCTCCCTTCAATTCCGGCTCAGAGTCCCCCCTGCTGGCCTGGAGTGGAACTGTGTTGCATGTATAGGTTAACTGAGAGCGAGACCATTCACTGCTTCCAAGCCTGGCATTACCCTCCCAGGAGGAAGACAAAGCCACTGTGGCGGCCATACTCCTGGGGGCGCCACAATTCCTCTGGCGATGATCCTTACGGTGCCGGTAATCTACGGATACGAGGGCAAGCGCATGGAGTGCAATGGAGAAGACTGGAACAGCGCTTCTGAATGCCCTGAATCAGCCCCATAGCTCTCCATCCCCCTGCCATAGGGAGGATCGATTGAGCATACTCCTTTAAGAACTCCTCCAGCTCTGCTACATCAGCCCAGGAGGATGAGAAGACCTGCATGGATGGCCCCGGACAGCGCAGCCTGCTGAGCACTGGAGTGGAGGTATGGGGTTGGGTCCTGGTCCCCGGGAGAAGCGCTGACTTAGCATCAGCGGCGGTGCATCGGCGCCCTATTGCAGCCCCCCCCGCTCTCGGCGCTCGTGTAGGCCAAAAATTTAGTTCCCGGCTTTTCCGGCCTACTAGGCCACAATTTGAATAGCGCCGCCCGTGCTAACGTCGCCGCCCCCATCCTCTTGGCGCCTCTCAGTCCTTACGAGACACGCAGGGGGGCATGTCTTTTACCTCAGGTGAGGCGGGCACTCTGCCGGATACCGGGTGACACCACAGGACCACCGCTATTCCTCCCGAGGGACACACCACAGGACCGTGGGTAAGCTGCAACTGCCCTCAGATTAAAGCTTAACCCCTTTCCGGCACATTTCTGCAGCTGCAGACAGACTCTGCAGTTAACCCTTTCAGGAGCACTATGTCTCAATCTAAGGAGGCTAAACGGGCTGCTAAGAAGCACACTGCGTTTTTTACCATGTGTACCACTTGTAAGTCTGCCTTGCCTAGTGCACAGACTAATCCGTTATGCACAGATTGCGACCCGGCCTGCGCTCAAACACCCCTCGCCACCGCTACTGACGGGCCTCCTGCGTTTAGTACCCCTGAGTGGGCTGCGTCCCTGTCACGGTGTGACTTTTTTGGCTGGAATTGAGATCGGACACCATGTCGTGATTGGAAAACCCCTGATATACCAAAACAGTGGAAACCCCCCACAAATGACACCATTTTGGAAACTAGATCCCTCAAGGAACTTATCTAGATGTGTGGTGAGCACTTTGAACCCCCAAGGGCTTCACAGAAGGTTTATAACGTACAGCCGTACAATTAAAAAATCATATTTTTTCCACAAAGATGATCTTTTCACCCTCAATTCTTATTTTTCCAAGGGTAACAGGACCCTAAAAGTTATTGTGCAATTTGTCCTGAGTATGCTGATACCCCATATGTGGGGGTAGACCACTATTTGGGCGCATGGCAGAGCTCGGAAGGGAAGCAGCGCCATTTGACGTTTTTGGCTGGAATTGAGATCGGACACCATGTCGCGTTTGGAAAGCCCTTGATGTACCAAAACAGTGAAAACCCCCAACAAATGACACCATTTTGGAAACTAGACCCCCCAAGGAACTTATCTAGATGTGTGGTGAGCACTTTGAACCCCCACATGCTTCACAGAAGTTTATAACGCCCGGGCGTGAAAATAAAAAAATCGTATTGTTTCCACAAACATGATCTTTTAGTCCCCATTTTTTTATTTTCCCAAGGGTAACAGGAGAAATTGGACCCCAAAAGTTGTTGTCCAATTTGTCCTGAGTACGCCGATACCTTATATGTGGGAGAAAACTACTGTATGGGCACACGTCGGGGCTCGGAAGGGAAGTAGTGACGTTTTGGAATTCAGACTTTGATGGAATGGTCTGCGGGTGTCATGTGCGTTTGGAGAGCCCCTGATGTACCTAAACTATTGAAACTCCCCACAAGTGACCCCATTTTGGAAACTAGACCCCCCATGGAACTTATATAGATGTGTGGTGAGCACTTTGAACCCCCAAGTGCTTCACAGAAGTTTATAACGCCCGGGCGTGAAAATAAAAAAATCATTTTTTTCCACAAAAGTGATATTTTTGCCCCCAATTTTTTATTTTCCTAAGGGTAACAGGAGAAATTGGACCCCAAAAGTTGTTTTGCAATTTGTCCTGAGTAGGCTGATACCCCATATGTGGGGGTAAAACACTGTTTGGGCGCATGGCAGAGCTTGGAAGGGAAGGAGCACCATTTGACTTTTTCAACGCAGAATTGGCTGGAATTGAGATCAGACGCCATGTTGCATTTGGAGAGCCCCTGATGTGCCCAAACAGTGGAAACCCCCGAATTATAACTCCAACCCTAACCCCAACACACCCCTAACCCTAATCTCAGCCCTAACCCTAGCCCTAACCCTAATGGGAAAATGGAAATAAATACATTTTCTTTTAATTTTATTATTTTTCCCTAACTAAGGGGGTGATAACGGGGGGTTTGATTTACTATTTATGGCGGTTTTTATGTTTGGCGGCTGTCGCACGCTAAAAGACGCTTTTTATTGTAAAAATAGTTTTTGCATCACCACATTATTGAGAGCTATAATTTTTCCATATTTTGACCCACTGAGTCATGTGAGGTCTTATTTTTTGTGGGACGAGTTGATGCTTTTATTGGTATCATGTTCGGGCACGTGACATTTTTTGATCGCTTTTTATTCCGATTTTTGGGACGCAGAATGAACAAAAACCAGCGTTTCATGAATTTCTTTTGGGGGGTGCGTTTACACTGTTCCGCCTGCGGTAAAATTGATAAAGCGGTTTTATTCTTTGGGTCAGTACGGTTACAGCGATACCTCATTTAGGTCATTTTTTATGTTTTTGCGCTTTTATGCAATGAAAACACTTTTATATAAAAAATAATTATTTTTGCATTGCTTCATTCTGCGAGCTATAACTTTTTATTTTTTCGTTGATGATGCTGTATAGTGGCTCATTTTTTGAGGGACAAGATGACGTTTTCAGCGGTACCATGGATATTTATATGCGTCTTTTTGATCGCGCGTTATTGCACTTTTTGATCGGCGGTATGATAATAAATCATTATTTTTTGCTTCATTTTCTATTTTTATTTTTTAATGGGTTCTCTAAAGAGGTTAACTAATGGGACCGTTTTATAGGGCGGGTCGTTACGGACGCGGCGATACCTAATATGTGTACTTTTATTGGTTTTTTTTTATTTCCAAAAAATGAATTTATTAGGGAATTTTTTTTTTTTTTTATTTAGCGATTTTTAAAAAAAAAATTTTTACACTTTTTTTTTTAAACTTTATTACATTGTCCAAGGGGGGACATAGCTGTCACAGGCACTGCACAGGCTTTCCTCATGTCTGCGCTTTGCAGACACTGAGGAAGCCAGCTCCCTGCAAGCCCCCGGAGGTCCCTGTCGCCATCTTGGATTCGGGGACCTGCAGGGAAGGAGCCCCCCGCAGCAGCGCTGCACATTGCGCTGCTGTGGGGGTCTCAGGGAAGCACGGAGGGAGACCCTCCCTGCCGATGCTTCCCTTTAACCTCCGGTACACCGCGATCGTGTTTGATCGTGGTGTGCAAGGGGTTCACGTGTCAGGGGCGGTCTGTAACCCCCCCTGACACATTGTGCCGGGTGTCAGCTGTGAAAATCAGCTGACACCCGGCCGCGATCAGCGGTGCTCACCACGTGGGCGCTGCTGATCGCTGTGACGTGCTATCCCGTCCCTGGGAATTAAGTCCCAGGGCACATGGACGGGATAGTACATCACATGACAGAAAGGGGTTAAATATTGAATAGAAGCAAATCCGAATATTCATCACTGACTGCCGTTCTTTCATCAAAAGAAGCTTATGCCTGAGAAGCGTAGTTCCCCATCTCTGTATAAACTAATCTAAATCTTGGTGTCTGTTGTCAATACCTTTTCACTGCAGGGGCACCTACTTCAATTGAGGTTGAGGTGTTAGTTCTTTTTCACTTCCCCAGTTATAATTAGATTCTCTCTTCCCCAGGTATAATTAATCCCATATGTTCAATGTGAGGGTGATATGTCCCCTCTCCAGAGATGTCTTCTGGATTTTAATTTTTCTCTATGGCATGAATATATAACTATATATATAAAAGTCACAATCCTATTCCTAAAAATAGTATTTTCCAACTGAAGGGTCAGTGTTGTAATATTTATCTCAGGCACACATCTGTTTTTACTTAAAGAGTAACCATTGTTTTAATGTTTATTTCATAAATCAATAGTGTACATGAAAATAATTTTGCAATATATCTTATCAGAGAAATGTACTTCTTTCTCCTCCAGGACTGATCAGTCATTCGTAAAATCTGTGTTCAGTGAAGATTAGACATATTGTTACATTACTGAGATATGAGATGGCTGTTACTACAGATAAGAGTCTAAGTAGAGGGGAGGAGTAGGGAGAAGGGACGAGCTATAGGAAGAGCCAGTCCATCCTCAACTCCCTTCCTTCTACATAGATTACCAGTAGCACCGGTCAGCTCATACTGAATTTCAGGAATGTAAAAATCTGTATTCAGTGAAGACAGATTTTACTCGTGAACTGAGAATTTTGAGAATGAAAGGATCAGTCCTGGAGGAGAGAGAAGCAGATTTCTCTGCTAAGAAATCTTACAAAGTTTCTTAATTTGATGTGTGCTATTTATGAAAATTTCATAAAAAGATTAATGAAGTTAAAATTAAAACGACGGTTCCTCTAAGAGAAGATAAAGTTTTAAAAAGTTAAATCAAAGATACTTTGAAATAATGCCCTTCTGAAAATTACAGCCAATTGCCGTATTCTCATCGGGCCAAAGACTCTGTTCACATTTGTGTTTGAGGCTGTCAGGAGCATGCTGCTCCTTTTTTTTTTTTTTTAGGTAAAATGACATTCTGGATGTAATTTTTTTTTACTAATTCCCTGTATAGACAATAATGCTGGGGATCTGTCATTCAGTTTTCATGTTGACCTATGGAGATAGAGGTGGGCTGCGCTCTAAAACAACTGCCATTGGCACCTATTCTCATTCTCTCCTTTTTTCCACTGCTAATAGAACAGCAGCAAGAGATCTTCCTTTTGTTTTCTAAAATCCCACATTTAATCTAGAATGAAAATGCAAAATGGATGACTCCTGGGACACTTATTTTTTTTGGAATATGACGTTTAAGGCTTTGACATGATGCTGCATCTAAAGGGAATCTGTCACCATATTTTTGCCACATAATCTGAGAGCAACATAATGTAGAGGCATAGACCATGCTTCTAGCGATGGGTCACTTACTAAGCTGCTTGCTGTAGTTTTCATAAAATAATTGTTTTATTAGCAGTTGATTATCACTAGAGGACTAGTAAACCTGCTGCAAGGTAGTCCAACCGCTCCCCCACCAACTTTTTGGTAGTTTCATGCTTATACACAGTGTACACTGAAAGCTGCCAATCAGTGGTGTGGGTGGGATTATACACAGCTCAGCATTCGGAGAACTGCTAGATCTGCAGCAGATAAAACAACTTTAAATCCAAACTTCAGCAATTAGTCCAGTAAGCGACATATCACTGGTATCAGGGTCTGTGGCCCTTCATCATGCGGCTCTCAGATGTGGTAGCAAAAATCGGGTGAGATTGTCTTTAGTCAAGCAAAAAAGGATATTTTATTTTTTTTTACATTTAGTGTCTCTTTAAATGTTCTGTAAATAACACAATCTGGTTTTATCAAGACTTAGGTTATCAGATTCGGTATTATCGGCCATGGAATAGCAGCTATCAACACTTAGACAGACTCTTCTAGTTATTACCCGAAGTTCAGCATGTGTTGCAGGAGAACATAATCTCATATTCAGCTCGCACAGCCTAGCTTTACTCATGTATGACCTTCAAGGAAGCTAAATGGATAGTAAAGTTTATGCCTTTCCATTATAAGCTCTCTGTGGCATTTGGAGCTGTTAAAAACAGGTCATCTTATTATCTCTCCGCACACAAACGTGAATTTTTATTTCACTGATAAATAAAATTATACCTTTGCTGAAGACTGCAAGAGAACCCAAGAAATGTATATATGAGAGTTCTAGAATTGCACAAATGTATTTACAAGGAGTAGCAGGACTAGAACATCCTGGCTTCTTTCTCCTGAAAACAGTGCCACACTTTTATACAGGTTGTGTAGCGTATTGCAGCTCAGCTCCTCTGAGGAAGAACTGCCGAAACGTGTGTTAAGGGATCCACTGTTGCAGGTTGGAGCTCTGGTAAATATGCCTGTCTGTATGTCTATACTGAGTGTTGCTTAGATATCTGCTTAGTAAACCATATTTGTGTCACTGCCGCTGGTCTGTCTGCTACCAGATGGTTTGGAATCATACTATTATAGCCTTATTTCTAATATCCAAGCTGCCTGGTTTGCACTACACACCTGGGACAGTCTACAGGATCTTCCAGCATTATGTACATGTATTAAGCACTAAGCACTTTGCATATTAACCCTTACTGTCTTGGATGTTTATTAGGCCGGGATCACACATGTGAGAAACTCGGACGAGTCTCGCATCTTAGTACCCGACACTGCCGCCGGCACTCAGGAGTGGACCGTGCGGCTGCATGCATTTCTTTAACCCCTTCACTACCAAGGGTGGTTTGCACGTTAACTACCGGGCCAATTTTTACAATTCTGACCACTGTCCTTTATGAGGTCATAACTCTGAAACGCTTCCGTGGATCCCGGTGATTCTGACATTGTTTTCTCGTGACATATTGTACTTCATGTTAGTGGTAAAATTTCATTCATATAACTTGCGTTTATTTATGAGAAAAACGGAAATTTGGCGAAAATTTTGAAAATTCTGCAATTTTCCAACTTTGAATTTTTATGCCCTTAAATCACAGAGATATGGCACACAAAAAACTTGATAAGTAACATTTCCCACATGTTTACTTTACATCAGCACAATTTTGGAACCAAAATTTTTATTTGTTAGCAAGATATAAGGGTTAAAAGTTGACCAGCGATCTCTCATTTTTGCAACACCATTTTATTTTTACGGACCACATCACATTTGAAGCCACTTTGAGGGGTCTATATGATAGAAAATACCCAAAAGTGACACCATTCTAAAAACTGCACCCCTGAAGGTGCTTAAAACCACATTCGAGGAGTTTATTAACCCTTCAGGTGCGTCACAGGAATTTTTTGAATATTTAAAAAAAATTAACATTTAACTTTTTTTCACAAAAAAAATTACTTCAGGTTCAATTTTTTTTATTTTACCAAGTGTAACAGGAGAAATTGGACTGCAAAAATTATTGTGCAATTTGTCCTGAGCATGCTGATACCTGATATGTGGGGGGAAACCACTGTTTCGGCGCATGGCAGAGCTCAGAAGGGAAGGAGCGCCGTTTGACTTTTTCAATGCAAAATTGGCTGGAATTCTGATCGGACGCCATGTCGCGTTTGGAGAGCCCCTGATGTACCTAAACAGTGGAAACCCCCCACAAGTGACCCCATTTTTGAAACTAGACCCCCTAAGGAACTTATCTAGATATGTGGTGAGAACTTTGAACCCACAAGGGCTTCACAGAAGTTTATAATGCACAGCGGTACAATTAAAAAATCATATTTTTTCCACAAAATGATCTTTTCACTCCCAATTTTTATTTTCCCAAGGGTAACAGGACCCTAAAAGTTATTGTGCAATTTGTCCTGAGTACACTGATACCCCATATGTGGGTGTAAATGACTATTTGGGCACATGGCAGAGCTCGGAAGGCAAGCAGCGCCATTTGACTTTTTTGGCTGGAATTGAGATCAGACACCATGTCGCGTTTGGAAAGCCCCTGATGTACAAAAACAGTGGAAACCCCCCACAAATGACCCCATTTTGGAAACTAGACCCCCCAAGGAACTTATCTAGATGTGTGGTGAGAACTTTGAACCCCCAAGTGCTTCACAGAAGTTTATAACGCCCAGGAGTGAAAATAACAAAAATTTTTTTTTCCACAAAAATGATATTTTTGCCCCAAAATTTTTATTTTCCTAAGGGCAACAGGAGAAATAGGACCCCAAAAGTTATTTTGCAAATTGTCCTGATTAGGCTGATACCCCATATGAGGGGGTAAAACACTGTTTGGGTGCATGGCAGGGCTTGGAAGGGAAGGAGCACCATTTGACTTTTTCAACGCAGAATTGGCTGGAATTGAGATCAGATGCCATGTTGCGTTTGGAGAGCACCTGATGTGCGCAAATAGTGGAAACCACCAATTCTAGCCCTAGCCCTAACCCTAACCCTAGCCCTAGCCCTAACCCTAACCCTAACCCTAGCCCTAGCCCTAACCCTAGCCCTAACCCTAACCCTAGCCCTAACCCTAATGGGAAAATGGAAATAAATACATTTTTTTAATTTTATTATTTTTCCCTAACTAAGGGGGTGATAACGGGGGGTTTGATTTACTATTTATGGTGGTTTTTATATTTGACAGCTGTCGCACGCTAAAAGACGCTTTTTATTGTAAAAATAGTTTTTGCATCACCACATATTGAGAGCTATAATTTTTCCATATTTTGACCCACCGAGTCATGTGAGGTCTTATTTTTTGCGGGACGAGTTGACGCTTTTATTGGTATCATGTTCGGGCATGTGACATTTTTTGATCGCTTTTTATTTCGTTTTTTGGGACGCAGAATTTACAAAAACCAGCGTTTCATAAATTTTTTTTGGGTGGTGCGTTTACGCCGTTCCGGGTGCGGTAAAATTTATAAGGCGGTTTTATTCTTCGGGTCAGTACGGTTACAGCGATACCTCATTTAGGTCGTTTTTTTATGTTTTGGCGCTTTTATGCAATGAAAACAATTTTATATAAAAAATAATTATTTTTGCATCACTTTATTCTGCGAGCTATAACTTTTTTATTTTTTCGCTGATGATGCTGTATGGTGGCTCATTTTTTGCGGGACAAGATGACGTTTTCAGCGGTACCATGGATATTTATATGTGTCTTTTTGATCGCGCGTTATTGCACTTTTTGTTCGGCGGTATGATAACACTGGTCAACAGCATTTTTGGTGCCAAAGATATTTCATCGAATTTAGGGTATTTTTGGGGTGCTGATTCTGAATATGTCATCAGTTTTGCCAGATTGGCTCAAGTTTTTGAGATTTTTGGTATCTTATTTATAGCACTTGTTGGTAAATGCGACGCATCATCTCATTAATTTCTTTGGATTAGTACTTGAACTGAGCAGTTCTCAATATAGTTTTGTGTTAATTAGTGTTCTAAAAGTTTGTTCATAGCTTGATTTTTGCACTAACTTTATGTTGTTGTCTGTTTTCCAGTGAAAAGCATGAACTCATCATGAAGAAGTTGTCTTAACGATCCAGACTCATTCTGTTACATTTGTGGTGAATATACACTGCCAAAACATAGAAGAAACATAACACACTTCGTAAAAAAAGTGTATTTTGCCTATTTTGGGGTTATGCTTGGGGACCAAGACAAGTTTTGGGCACCACACATAGTGTGCAAAGCATGTATCGAATTATTACGAAAATGGAGCAAAGGACAAAGAAAAAGCTTCAAATTTGGTGTTCCAATGGTGTGGAGAGAGCCAAAAAATCATCATGATGACTGTTATTTATGGTAAACACAGGTACAGGCACATCTTCACAATGAGGGACAGGCCTTCTTGCAGATTCCATGTTACTCCCATTTTCGTTTCTTATGCTTATTGAATCCTTGCACTTGCACTGCACAGAAATAACAGTCATCATGATGATTTTTTGGCTCTCTCCACACCATTGGAACACCAAATTTGAAGCTTTTTCTTTGTCCTTTGCTCCATTTTCGTAATAATTCGATACATGCTTTGCACACTATGTGTGGTGCCCAAAACTTGTCTTGGTCCCCAAGCATAACCCCAAAATAGGCAAAATACACTTTTTTTACGAAGTCTGTTATGTTTCTTCTATGTTTTGGCAGTGTATATTCACCACAAATGTAACAGAATGAGTCTGGATCGTTAAGACAACTTCTTCATGATGAGTTCATGCTTTTCACTGGAAAACAGACAACAACATAAAGTTAGTGCAAAAATCAAGCTATGAACAAACTTTTAGAACACTAATTAACACAAAACTATATTGAGAACTGCTCAGTTCAAGTACTAATCCAAAGAAATTAATGAGATGATGCGTCGCATTTACCAACAAGTGCTATAAATAAGATACCAAAAATCTCAAAAACTTGAGCCAATCTGGCAAAACTGATGACATATTCAGAATCAGCACCCCAAAAATACCCCAAATTCATTAAAATATTTTGGACACCAGAAAAAAAAATTTTTTTCGTAGACCTGTGTAATAAATCATTATTTTTTGCTTCGTTTTTTATTTTTATTTTTTAAGGGGTTCGCTTAAGGGGTTAACTATTGGGACAGTTTTATAGGGCAGGTCATTACGGATGCGGCGATACCAAATATGTGTACTTTTATTGTTTTTGTTTTTTTTTATTTCAAAAAAATGAATTTATTGGGGAATATTTTTTTTTTTTTTTAATTTATTTGGCGATTTTTTTAAAATTATTTTTACACTTTTTTTTAATTTTTTTTTTACTTTATTACAATGTCCCATGGGGGACATCACTGTCCTGTGACAGATCGCTGATCTGTCACATCACAGATCACTGTGACAGATCAGCGATCTGTCACAGGCACTGCACAGGCTTCCTCACGCCTGCGCTTTGCAGGCACTGAGGAAGCCAGCTTCCTGCAGGCCCCCGGAGGTCCCCGTCGCCATATTGGATCTGGGGACCTGCAGGAAAGGAGTCCCCCACAGCAGCGCTGCACATTGCGCTGCCGTGGGGGGCTCAGGGAAGCACGGAGGGAGCCCCCTCCCTGCCGATGCTTCCCTTTAACCCCCGGTACACCGCGATCGTGTTTGATCGCGGTGTGCAAGGGGTTAACGTGTCGGGGCGGTCCGTGACCGCCCCTGACACATTGTGCCGGGTGTCAGCTATGATAATTATCTGACACTCGGCCGCGATTAGCGGCGCTCACCACGTGGGCGCCGCTGATCGCGATGACGTAATATTCCGTCCATGGTAATTAGGTCCATGGTCACATGGACGGAATATTACGTCAATTGTAGGTAAGGGGTTAAACCATGCCAAAGGAGTTGAAAAGAAAAGTCTTTTGTGAGGAAAAGAAGGGCTCAATTCTGGCTTTACTAGCAGAGCGATACAGTGAGCGTAATGTTGCCTCCATCCTTAAAATTTCTAAGATGGTAGTCCATTACAACAAGGTCAAGCAGCAGACATTGGGGACAACAAAGCTACAGACCGGCAGAGGGTGAAAACGACTCTCCACTGACTGAGATAACGGTAATCTTATTTGAATGTCTCTCAGCAACCGCAGGATGACATCAATTGACCTACAAAAGGAATGGCAAATGGCAAGCTGGGGTGAAGTGCACGGCAAGAACAGATCGTAACAGACTCCTAGAGGCAGGGCTCAAGTCATGTAAGGGTCGAAAAAAGTCTTTCATCAATGAGAAGCAAAGGAGGGCCAGGTTGAAGGTTGCCAAAGACCATAAGGATTAGACCATAGAGGACTGGAGTAAGGTAATCTTCTCTGATGAGTATAATTTTCAGCTTTGCCCAACACCTGATTGTCTAATCTGGAGAGGCATACAAGCCACAGTGTGAAATATGATGGAGGATCAGTGATGATCTGGGGATGCTTCAGCAAGCTGGAATTGGGCAGGTTAATCTTTTTGAAGGACGTATGAATCAAGCCGCATACAAGGTTATCCTGGTAAAACATTGATTCCTTCTGCTCAGGCAATGTTCCCCAACTCTGAGGACTGGTTTTTCCAGCAGGACAATGCACCATGCCACACAGCTAGGTCAATCAATGTGTGGATGAAGGACCACCACATCAAATCCCTGTCATGGCCAGCCCAATCTCCAGACCTAAACCTCATTGAAAACCTCTGGAATGTAAGAGGAAGCTGGATAGTCACAAGCCATCAAACAAAGAAGAACTGCTTAAATTTTTGTACCAGGAGTGGCATAAGGTCACCCAAAAGCAGTGTGAAAGACTGGTGGAAAGCAGCCAAGACGCATGAAAGCCAGTATTAAAAATCTTGCTTATTCCACAAAATATTGATTTCTGAACTCTTCCTGAGGTAAAACATTAGTATTGCTGTTTCTAAATGATTATGAACTTGTTTTCTTAGCATTATTTGAGGTCTGTAAGCACTGCATTTTTTATTTTGACCATTTCTCATTTTCTGAAAATATATTTAGTACTTGGAAATTCAAAGAAATGTTGTCAGTAGTTTAGAATAAAACAGCAATTTACATTTTACTCAAAAATATATCTATAAAGAGAAAAATCAGACAAATGGAAAATTTTGCAGTGGTATCTTAATTTTTGCCAGAGTTGTATGTGTGTGTCACTGACATATAGAATATATATATATATATATATATTCTTTCTATTCTAAACTGCCAATTGCACTGCAGTCGGAAGTAAATCAGATGCTAGGTGTGAAAATCACATTGTACTCGCATTGTACTTGGGTGATACTCGCATGGCACTCCTACTTTTTTTGGTCCAGATTACGGAACTTTTTTTTCTCACATATGGGTATGTACCCTTAGGGTTGATGATAGCATTGCTATACTTGGCCTGGCCAACGGCTCTCCTGACTTTTCTGATTAGGAGAGTCACAGGTCAGTGCATGCCCTGCAATGTGATCATAGTTCGTGTTATACTGCCGTCTGAGTGCACCTTTAGTCATGCCCCAGTGATCAGTTATCCTCTGTCTTTTTGATACGTGATAACTACCATACCTGGTACAAGCACTGTAAAACTTTGTATTGAGGAAGTAAATGAGCAATAAAAATAAATTCTGTGCAGAGGTTTACATAGCCTGCCCTTTAGAGATTCTAATATGTATAGCCAATATACTGCTCGTTGTCACGGAAGCAACAATCAGGTCACTACTTCGGCAACTGATTAGCTGCAGTGGTCATATTGCAACAATGCCAGAAGAGACCAGAAGGGAAGCTAGCTAGCAGAATGGAAAAACGGTGGAAAGTAAGTAGTTGAGTATATACTGTTTGTAATTATTTTAGTACACTTGATTGATAAGTATAGTAAAGGAAGGGTTGAAAATCCATTTAATGAACTCCTGATAGCTATTTAAGTATTTATCAAATGACAGCATTTGTTCTTCAATTCCACATCCCATCAACATATGTATCCTAGTGAAATTGCAAGATGTTACAAACTAACTCAAAATTCATGATAAAACGAATTTTTAAACCTGAAGCTGCAAGTATAACTGCAGTACAGAAATTAATTGGCCAGAGAAAGGTGGATGGTATCTCAGGAGTTAACTCTTTTTCTGGAATGTAATTACTCAGCCAGGCTCTAATGGCTGGGCTCCTTGGAAACAAGCTTTACATAAAACTAGATTAAAGCTCTCACAGTAGAAGAATAAAAACACATAGAAACAGCAAGTCAAATGCTTATTTTCATGCTGTCTAATTAACTAAAGCAATGTAATACCAGAAGAATACTCCTTTAGGTGTATAATCAATTCATGTCCGTTGCAACATCATAATACTACATTTTGAGGTGAATGTTTCTAGAAAATCTAAAATCCGTGATAACATTGAAAAGCTAAAATCATCTACTTTGCAAAAACATAATACATTTTGTACAATACACCCTTGATTATCTTCATAACAATGTGTATATTTGGGCTGAAGAATACAACTGGAATACAAATAAAAAGCATAAGCCACTTTGCATCCAGCACTGAAGGTGGCTCCATGAGTTCTGATGGGCACAAAGAAGAAAAACAAAAAGCAAACGACATTTGATTAGAGACTAAAATCACAATCTCATCTGATTCCATTTTCAGAGGGTCATGGATGAAACAGAAATATTGAGTGCCAGGGACATTAAAAACAGCATTATAGAAACGAAGTTGAAAAAATTGGCAAGAAGAGCTAGGTCAGCTAGCTCTTAATCTTTTTTCTATAAAGCTTATACATAATAATATTGGAAAAATGAAAGGTTCTAGGATTGTATTTTTGCAGAAATCTGTGTTTTTAGGAGAAGCTTCATCACAAGATGTACCAAGCCGATTTCTACCAAGTATCATGCAAAAGTTCCTTTTACACTTATATATCTGCTAGTTGGTGGCCCGATTCTAATGCATTGGGTATTCTAGAATATGGCCAGCGGGAGACCGACGTTCAAAAGATGGTCCAGGACGATCCAACACGATCAGCTTTCTCACAGCGGGGGGCTGGTCACTGCTGCGTGTCACACTGAGGCTAAGTACCCACGTTGCAGAAATGCTGCGGAAATTTCCGCAGCATTTCCGTAACTCCCACCGCGGGAAAACACATGCGAATTTGCATACGTTTTCCCACTGTAAACATGCGTTTTTCACGCGATTTTCGCGTGCGGAATTCAAGCGCATTCCAAGCGATTTGAAGCATCGCTTGGAATGTGATTGACAGGTTGGTCACACTTGTCAAGATAGAATGTAAAAAATAATAAAAATTTTTTTTTAAAAAAGGTTATTCTCACCTTCCTACCGCCCCCGATCTCCTCTCCACGCTCCCAGTAATGCTTAGCGCGAAGGACCGGAGATGACGTCACTCTTGCGAGAGCGCGACGTCATCAGCAGTCTTTCGCGCAAAGCATTACTGGGACCGGAAGATGCCGGGCGCGTGGTGAGAGGAGGGAAAGAGTCCGGGGGCCGTCGGTAGGTGAGTATATAGTATATCACTATTTTTTATTTTAATTCTATCTTTTACAGGTTTATGGTACCCAGGGCCTGGAGGAGAGTCTCCTTTTCTCCGGATCCTGGGTACCATCTGCACATTGAGCGCTGACCTCCGTGCGGCAGGAGATGACCCGCGGCAACCGTCGGGAGAACAGCGGCTAGCGCCGCAGATCTTCCGACGGTAGCGGTGGCATGCGTCGTTCGAATGCTGCGCCAATTCGCGGCCGGACTGCATCTGTCGCTGATTGGTCGCGGCTGGCCGGGCGCGACCAATCAGCGTCACGGGATTTCAGTTACAGACAGACGGACAGAATTAGACGATTATATATATATAGATAAGCAGATAATATAGTTCTCCAAAACGCATTCACCCACCACCTTGTCATAGGAGGATAAGTGCACTGTTGAAATCTAAAGGTTTATGCTCATTATCAGATTACAACTATTAACAAAGATTTTGGTTTTGTACAATATAAAATGCCAGACTCAATTAATTTGCGACAAAGTCTAAGGGTTTGGAATGGACAGGGCCGGTGTTAGTGCAGGGCCGACTAGGCAGCTGTCTAGGCAGGGCCGGCCCGAACGTATAGGCGAACTAGGCGGCCGCCTAGGGCGCCGACCCAAAGGGGGCGCCAGAGAAAAAATAGAAAAAATTATAAAGAATCTTTTCAAAAGGCAAAAAGTTTTAGGGATGGAAAGAAAAGAGTACATAAGGGCAAATATGACGCAAGAGAGGGTTGGCAACAATTTCGATAGAATCTGAAGTTGCTAAACAAATTAATCTCGGTGACTTAGTGTCATCCTTTTCATAAAAAAGGCAAGGAAACAAAAATTTTAATTACCTATGGTCGTTTTTGTTTTGTGTTATTGATTACTTTGTATATATTTGTCCTATACAACTTCTCAGAAGATTAAAGAGTTAGGAGAGAGTTAATTAATCATTGTTGTTGTGGTTTATTTTGCTCCTAAATTTTTATCCCAAGTTTTCATCTACTGCCAAGAATAGTAGGGTCGCAACAAAAAAGTTTCGCCTAGGGCGCCATAATCTCTCGGGCCGGTCCTGTGTCTAGGGTCCCCACTCCCTTGGGGGCCCTCAGCATCTACAGCCAAAGTTTCACTGAAAATAGCATTATCAGTGAAGCTTTTGATGTATTGATTGGTTGAGGACCTGTAGTGACATCATGATCATGTGACTTGCCATGTGACCGTGATATTACCACAGGCCATATACTCTGGCAATTTCAGAACCTTTGCTAAGGGACTGACATTGAAAAAGAAGTGGTCAGTGAAGGACAAGACACCGGCCACTGAACCTCCCGCATCAGAATGATAGAAGCGCTCATCAGTAAGTGCTCCTGTCCTCCTACATGGCACCTCTGAGGTAGAGGTAGAGATGGCCAGCAGCTGCCAACCTGAGCTGTCAGATAAGTAGTAGTAGTACAGCACCCACTGTGTGTGTTGCTCCTGATGAAAATATCTCCTCTCCTACTGTCAGCTCCTTCTGCTCTTGTGGGCAGTCACAGCGCAGGAGAGGGCAGGGAGGTGTCTGGGACAGTGCTGCTGGGAGCAGGAGAAGCTGCAGATCATAGTGTGGAACATCTCATTCCCTCCAGCATAAAGCAGTGTGTGTATCTGAGGTGTGTACAGTGTGTGTATTTGATGTGTGTGTAGTGTGTGGTATGTGTAGTGTGTGTGCTGTCTGTGAGCTATGTGTATGTGCTTATATGAATCACATGTATCAAATGAGCAAATGTTGTGCAACATATGTGTGTATAAGTGTGTGCCATGTACAGTACAGACCAAAAGTTTGGACACACCTCAATCAAAGAGTTTTCTTTATTTTCCTGACTATGAAAATTGTAGATTCACTCTGAAGGCATCAAACTATGAATTAACACATGTGGAATTATATAATTAACAAAAAAGTGTGAAACAACTGAAAATATGTCTTATATTCTAGGTTCTTCAAAGTAGCCACCTTTTGCTTTGATAACTGCTTTGCACACTCTTGGCATTCTCTTGATGAGCTTCAAGAGGTAGTCACCGGAAATGATCTTCCAACAGTCTTGAAGGAGTTCCCAGAGATGCTTAGCACTTGTTGGCCCTTTTGCCTTCACTCTGCGGTCCAGCTCACCCCAAACCATCTCGATTGGGTTCAGGTCTGGTGACTGTGGAGGCCATACAATTTAATAGTATGGGCATAAATCAAATGGCAAAATGAGGACAGTTCAATTCATGGAGAAAACTTGTGTTGTAAGTTTTGGCCTCAAGAACCTCTACTAACAAGTGAATATACCCTTGTAAGGATGAGCCTTAGGGTATGTGCACACGCTGCGGATTCCGCTGCGTTTCCGCAGCGGTTTTGGCCGCTGCGGACCCGCAGCAGTTTTAGCTGCGGTGTACAGTACCATTCAAATGAATGGTAACAAAAAAACGCTGTGTAGACGTTGCGGAAAAATCCGTGCGGATTTGCGGTTTTGAAACCGCAGAAAGAAGTGACATGTCAATTCTTTCTGCGGAATACGCAGCGGGTTCCTATCTCCACCATTGTGGAGATGGTGAATCCGCAGGACCAAACCGCAGGCAAAACCGCAGATAATCCGCAGGTCTTTTGACCTGCGGTTTATCTGCGGTTTTTGCAAAATCCGTGCGGATTAATCCGCAGCGGATTCCGCAGCGTCTGCACACACCCTTAGATGTGCACTAAATTCTGACCACAGTAGCACAAAAAAAGTGGCGTACACAGCACGTGCCAGATTTTAGATCTTGTTTTAAAAAATGTTTTACGCTTTATTTCAATCTTAAGAAGTAAAAATAAAACATGTGAAATTAAGTTAGGTTCCGAGATAATAACGTGCCAATATCTTCACCCAGCTTCTTGTACGTGCTCTAAAGTTTTACAAGTGCCTTTAGAAGTAGTAGAAATGTCACATTACAATGACATGCCAACATTCTGGAGAAGATCATGTTATGATTCCACCACACGGCGGGGGAAAAAGGTGCCACTGAGCTCCACCCCCCACTGACCCTACCTACTTGCCGGTCCCACCCTAGCCAGTTGGCGACAACTGGGCGGCGGTCCCTACCTCGGCGTAAGTGCAGGGAGCTACAGTGAGGGTAAACCGAGGGTGGAATGAGTGCAGGACAACCTAAGGGAGGCAAGCAGCAGCAAGGAGGACTACTAAAGTGAAACTAAAGAGTGAATGAACCTGAAGGGTAAAACCACTAAACCCCAAACTAACACAAAAAATACTAAGCTTTCAGCAAAGACAAAAGCGGAAGACTGGAGTCCAGAGGTACTCAGCGAAAGAGAGACCGGGAGGCTGTCAGAGGTTGTCCAGGACAGCGCGGTAGAGAAGGCAGGAATCCGTACCACAGAAGAATCACCGGCAAGGAGTGAAAGCCCTGTGGAGTGCTAAATAGGAAGAAGGCGGGACATAAGCACAGGAAACAGTGAAGCAGCCAATCACCAGAACGGAGGAGAACGAAGAACGAAAAGAACTAGTTGATCAGAAACTGTATATTCAGACTGGTTGTGTGGCCCAGCCAGTAAGGCAGCGAGACTTGCTGTGGAACACAGACTAGACCCCGGTACGAATCCTGACAGATCACTAACGCTGCCTGCGCTCTCACGCCCTGACAGCTTATTATACGGCAAGTCTATGGTTGCTTATAAGGTAAAGAGCATCATCCCGCTCTACCCACAGATTAGATCTTGTGGTCTAAATGACATTTTACTTCTCTTCCTAGAGCGCTTGAATGTTGCTGAATTTTACATTCAACATAGAAGACACTGTAAGAGCTTCTGCCATGCCGTGCTCAACAGATGTGGCATTAATTACTCCACTGCTAAATGTACAGAACCTCAGGGCTAGATTTAACAGAAGGCAACGAAAAGTCTGTGCCATTGGGAGGCAGCGACGGAGATATAGGTCTTTCCTTTCACACTGCATGCGTTAAGCTTTTTCTTTTCTCACGAGTCAAGAAATCTAAATTCCCTGAAGATTCATTTAAAGATCAAAAAATATTAAATTAACTGTGAGCTAGAATGATTATCACGTGTCCAATTCCCTCTTAGGGTATGTGCACACGTTGCGGATTACCCTGCGGATCAAATGACCTGCGTTTTAACTGCGGATTTAGTGCAGATTTAGTGCGGGTTTCCCCTGCGTTTCGACACCTGCGAATTCCTATAATGGAGCAGGTGTCAAAATGCTGCGGACCTGCACAAAGAATTGACATACTGCAGATTTAAATCGGCAGAAAATCTGCGCCCAAAAATCCGCAGCATGTGCACAGCGTTTTTCATTTCTCATAGACTTTAAAGGTACTGTACAAAGCGGCAGCATCTGCTACCGATCCGCAGGGCCAAATCCGCTGCGGATCCGCAGCAGAATCTGCAACGTGTGAACATACCCTTAAAGTAACCAGGGCTGTGGTGACAACCATGTAGGCAAAGTAGAAATGAGGTTGATTTTTGACACAAAGGATTGGAATATTAAAACCATTTTACAATTGCATGGCTCCACCTTGGTAGCCAGAGACATGCAAAAAGATAAATATCTAAAGGTATGGCAGTGGGTGCAAAATTATGGAAGAATTAACCTGGCTTTGCACACAAAAAATTGTAGATATTTTTCAATTCCCATGCAGCTCGTCACTCTTTTTCTCTTCGGATCCGTTGTTGACTTTCGATTAAACAATGCCATTATCTCCGATAAAACGTGCATATGTTATTCATTCCCAAAGGTATATTTTCAAGAATTAAAAGAAATCAAAAGAAAAATATGTGTAACTATCCGCACTTTGCATTGTAGTGCAGCGGCACTCTGTTCCCAATTGTATACCTGAAAAAAAGTGGCAAAATGCATTTAAGGGACTCTGTGAGCAAGGTTATACTTCCCAAACTGAGGACATCATAAATATACCCAGAGGTCCTGATTCCTACACTGGGCAAAGGCAGAAACTTGCTAATCAATATTGGTGGATGGAAAAAGCCAAAGCTCATTACAGTGGCTTGCAAAAGTATTCACCCTCTTGGCTTTTTACCCAGTTTGTTGCATTACAACCTGTGTGTAAATATTTTTGTAATCCTATATGCATCAGTGCTAAATAGTCTAACTTGGTGAAGTGAGAAAAATATAGGCGTAAATTAAACTTATGGGATCAAATGACTAAAAATTGTCATGTGCATATGTATTCACCCCTTTTGCTATGAAGCTTCTAAAATTTCTAGTGCAAGCAATTACCTTCATAAGTCACATGCTTAGTGACAAGATGTCCACCTGTGTGCAATCTAAGTGTCACATGGGCTGTCAGTATATACACACCTTTTTGTGAAAGGCCACAGAGGCTGCAACACCATTAAACAAGAGGCATCACTAACCAAACACCATGAAGACCAAGGAGATCTCCAAACAAGTCAGGGACAAAGTTGTTGATAAGTACAAGTCAGGGTTGGGTTATAAAAAAAGATCCCAATCTTTGATGATCCCTCAGAGCATCATCAAATCCATTATCATCAAGTGGAAAGAACATGGTACCACAACAAACCTCCCAAGAGAGGGCCACCCAACAAAACTCTCAGCCTGTCAAGGAGAGCATTAATCAGAGAGGCAGCACAGAGACCAAACGTAACCCTGAAGGAGCTGCAGTGTTCCCAAGCTGAGACAGGTTTATCTGGCAATATGCCCACAATAAATCGTACACTCTAAAGAGATGGTCTTTATGAAAGAATGGGCAGGCCTTTACTTACACACAAAAATTGTAAGGTTTGTTTTGAGTTTGCCAAAAGACGTGTGGGAGACTCCCCAAATGTATGGAGGAAGGTGCTGTGGTCAGATGAGACCAAAATTGAACTTTTTGGCCTTCAAGGTAAACGTTATGTCTGGCGCCAAACCAACACAGCTCATCACTATAGGAACACTTTCCCCACAGTGAAACATGGTGGGGGTAGCATCATGCTGTGGGGATGTTTGTTGGCAGCAGAGACAGGAAAAATCGTCTGACTCAACAGGGAAGAAGAATGGTGCGAAATACAGAGATATTCTTGAGCAAAATCTGTTTCAGTCTGTCAGTAATTTGAGACTCGAACAGAGGTTCACCTTCCAACAAAATTATGATCCAAAGCATACTGCTAAAGCAACGCTTGAGTGGTTTAAGGGGAAAAGTGCAAATATTTTGTAGTGGCCTAGTCAAAATCTACACCGTAATACAATTGAGAATCTGTGGTCAGATTTGAAGATTGTTCTTCTGCAGAGGAAACCATCTAACTTGAAGGAGCTGGAGCCGTTTTACCTTGAGATATGGGCAAAATTCCCAGTGGCAAGATGTGGAAAGCTCACAAAGACTTATTCAAAGCGAATTGCGGTTGTAATTGCTGCAAAAGGAGGCTCTACAAAGCACTGAGTTTAGGAGGGTGAATAGTTACGCACACTGAAGTTTTCAGTTATTTTGTCCTACTTTTATAATAAAAGAAAACCAAATGTTAAAAAAAATTGTGAAATTCCAGGTTGTAAGGTAGCAAAACACGAAAAATGCCAAGGGGGATGGGGGTGGGTGAATAAGTTCACATGCCACTGTAGTATCAAAGACTGCATAGTAGAAGCTAATCAATGAGAACACTAGCAAAGATGCAGCAGGTAAAACTGTGTTTTATCAAAACTACAGCAAGAGTCCATCTGTGAATAACAGTTTCTCTTTAAAAGCAAAAAGAATATAGGAAATGTTCCAAGAACTGTGTGGCTGTGCTGGCTAGGCATTTAAGGTTGTAGCTGAATGTAATTTCCTGTAGCCTAAACCAAACCTTGTCATATGGTCATTTTGGGACAAGGACTACAGGTGAGACTTGTGTTCTTTGGACTTCTGTATTACTACCAAAGCCAATATTCTTTCAAATAGTTCTATTATACAGAATGCCAATATGCAGACTTCCTAATGGGTGGATTATTGCAATTATTTGCATGATAAATAGCTAAATGAGTTCTCCCAGGCTTAGGACTCATTCAAACATCAGTTTTTCTATCTATTATAGTCTATGGGGCTGTTCATATGGCTGTGATTTCTTGCAGAGCAACTCCATGCAGAATTGGAGAGACACTTTTGATATTTCGGATCAGACCAACAATGAAAGTATGAGACTTTGGTAGTACTCCGAGAGTGGACCCGCTGGACCGTGGCAACGAACCTCCCACGGGCGAGCTGACCAGGTGGACCACCCCCTATACAGGGAGTGTTTGGGGCAGGCCTGCGCGTAACTATCACCACGGCAGCTGGTACCTAGGGAGAGGGCCGTGGGGACCCAACGGAACACAAGAGGGGTCGGCAGGTAATCTCTCTGTGAGAGGAACACAGCAGGCGGACAGATCTGGAACACGGGTGGGCCGGCAGGCAGAAGACACGGACTGGAGACAGCTGGAGGACCAGGACGGGGCGGAACAGGCTGGGAACTCCGGAACCTAAGACAGAGAATAGTGGAGAGGCACTATTAGCTGAAGACCGGTTGAAAGCAGAGGTGCGCACAGAGACAAGGGGGCCAGGATCACAAGCAGGGCTCAAGCGATCATCAGGCACCATCAGGAGAGAGAGGCGGCCTGATATAGGGCATCTGAACAGGGACTTCCGGGAAGTGACCCTAGCAGGCGCAGGCTGAGGAGGGCACGTGCGCTCAGGGGGAATGAAGGGAGCGCGCGCTGCTGAGTTCAGTGTGGGCGCACGCCTGTCGAGGAGCAGGAAGCCAGGCAGGGGCGCACGCCTGTCTGGAGCAGAGGATACGGGCAGGAGCGGGTGCCGGGTAAGAGAAACGGGCGAGCTGCGGTGAGGGCCGGGGCAGGCGTGAACGCGGCATGGAAGCCGCCAGGGAGCGGGATGACAGTGGCAGGGGAGCCGGGAGCAGCGGGGACCGCGGCGGGACCTGCAGGCGTGGCGTGACAGTACCCCGACAGTACCCCCTCCCTTACGTGCCCCTCTCCACAGACCGGAGAAAAACTTAGCCAAAATTCGAGGGGCCTGGATATTCTCCCAAGGCTCCCAGGATCTTTCCTCCGGACCAAAGCCCTTCCAATCGACCAGAAAAAAGGTCCTCCCTCGTTGCTTTTTCATAGCAAGAATGTCTTTAATCTCGAACTCATCATCAGCGGAGACAGGCGGAGGCGACTGGGTAGCAGAGGCATGGAAGCGATTGAGGATGACCGGTTTTAGAAGGGACACATGGAATGAATTAGGGATGCGAAGAGAGGCGGGGAGCCGTAGTTTATAGGAGACATCGTTAATACGAGTCAAAACTTCAAACGGTCCAATGTAGCGGGGTCCCAGTTTATGGGAAGGGACCTTTAGACGAATGAATTTAGATGATAGCCAAACTCTATCCCCCGGATGATATGGCGGAGCATCCAAACGCCTTTTGTCAGCGTGTCTCTTTATTGTGTCACGTGCTGACTCGAGAGAGACCTTGGTCACCTGCCAGATCCTGGAGAACTCATCGGACAGAAGATCAGCCGCCGGTACACCCGAGGCAGGAGGTACACCCAGGTGTTGCCGTGGACGACAAAAAAAGGAGACTTGCCAGACGATTCGCAGATATGGTTATTGTAGGAGAATTCGGCCCACGGGAGTAAGTCAGACCAGTCATTCTGATGGGCATTAGAAAAGTGCCGGAGATAGTTTACCAGATTCTGGTTAGTCCGCTCGGCTTGACCATTGGACTGTGGATGGTAAGATGAGGAGAAGTCGAGTGTGACGTCCATAGACCGGCATAGGGCTCTCCAAAATCGAGAGGTGAATTGGACTCCTCTGTTCGAAACGATATGTCGGGGTAATCCGTGAAGACGGAAGATGTGATGAATGAAAACTTTCGCCAGATCGGGAGCAGAAGGTAACCCTGGGAGAGAGATGAAATGTGCCATCTTCGAGAATCTGTCTACCACCACGAGGATGACAGTACAATCTGCAGACTTGGGTAGATCGGTAATAAAGTCCATGGCGATATGTTGCCAAGGAGCTGAGGGGACTGGAAGTAGATGAAGGAGACCGGAAGGTAGCTGCCTGGGCACCTTGTTTTTGGCACAGGATGGACAGGAGGCAACAAAATCTCGGACATCCCGGAGGAGAGTCGGCCACCACTAGTAACGGGACACAAGGGCCAGTGTCTTCTTAAGTCCGACATGACCAGCAAGTTTAGAAGTATGCCCCCAGTGCAAGACCCGTCTTCGATCCCTCTCGGACACCAAAGTCTTACCAGGAGGTGACAACACTAAGGAGAGCAGTGCCACTGTGATGAGCCTGGATGGATCCAAGATGTGCATGGGTTCCTCCTCCATATCTGCTGAGAGAAAGGACCTGGACAAAGCGTCGGCTTTCAGATTCTTGTTGCCGGGACGAAAGTGCAGATCAAAATCAAATCGACCGAAGAAGAGGGACCACCGGGCCTGCCGAGGGTTGAGTCTCTGTGACGATCAAATGTAAGCCAGGTTCTTATGGTCCATGTAAATTGTAAATGGATGGACAGCTCCCTCCAATAAATACCTCCATTCCTCCAGAGCTAATTTAATGGCGAGCAGCTCCCTGTCTCCAATGGAATAGTTCCGTTCCGAAGTAGAGAAGGATTTGGAAAAGAAATCACACGTAACAAGCCTACCAGAGGGAGATTTCTGAGATAGGACTGCACCGGCCACCGTCACGGAAGCATCGACCTCGAGGATAAAGGGTTTGTTGTCCTCTGGGCGATGGAGCACGGGTGCCGAGGCGAAGGCTTGTTTCAGAGACAAGAAGGCATTCTTGGCTTCGGAGGACCAGACATGAAGATTGGCTCCCTTATGGATCAAAGAGGAAATAGGACCAGTCAAGGAGGAAAAATGAGGATTGAACTGCCGGTAGTAATTTGCGAAACCAAGAAATCGCTGAATGGCTTTTATGCCATGAGGTCGAGGCCAGTTGAGCACGGCAGCTAGTTTTTCAGGATCCATGCGCAAGCCGGAGTCAGAGATGATGTAGCCTAAGAATGGAAGGGAGGTCTGCTCGAAGGCGCATTTCTCCAACTTAGCATACAGTCGATTCTCCCTCAGGCGCAACAGTACTTGTCGAACATTCCTCCTGTGGGAAGGCAGGTCAGGAGAGAAGACGAGGATATCGTCCAGATATACTACCACACAGGAGTACAAAAGGTCTCGGAAAATGTCGTTTACAAATTCCTGGGATACCGCGGGAGCATTGCACAAACCGAAGGGCATGATGAGATACTCGTGGTGCCCATCCCTGGTGTTGAAAGCGGTCTTCCATTCGTCTCCGGAGCGAATAAGAACGAGGTTGTAGGCTCCACGGAGGTCCAGTTTGGTAAAGATTCGTGCCCCTCGCAGTCGATCAAATAACTCAGGGATGAGAGGAAGTGGGTACTTGTTCTTGATCGTGATTTCATTAAGACCCTGATAGTCGATACAAGGATGAAGAGACCCATCTTTCTTCTTGACAAAAAAGAAACCTGCTCCGGCAGGGGAAGAAGACTTCCGGATGAAGCCTCTGGCCAAATTCTCCTGAACGTACTCTGTCATGGCTTGGGATTTGAGGGGGTTCAGAGGATAGATCCGCCCTCGGGGCGGAGTTGAGCCTGGGACAAGATCGATCGGTCAATCATATGGCCGGTGCGGAGGAAGAGTCTCTTCGTCCTTTTTGCTGAATACGTTGGCAAAAGCCCAGTAAGCCGAGGGCAGACCCGTGGGGCCCGAGGCAGGCAGTGTAGTTTTGAGAGGCTGAACCGGACGAAGGCACTTAGTCTGGCAAGACTGACCCCAGCGAAGAATGTCTCTGGATCGCCAATCCAGGGTAGGTTCATGTATTCTTAGCCAAGGAGACCTAGAAGCAAGGTGTGTGATAACGAAGGCAATACAAAGAAGGCTATCTTCTCTCGGTGCAAAATCCCGACCTGTAACTCCACTTCTTCGGTGACCAAGGTAACGGTCTCGCGCAGGGGAACACCGTCGACTGAAGCTAACTGCTGGGGAGACTCCAAGGACCTGACAGGTATCTGCAATCTTTTCACCGCCTCGAGTTGGATGAAATTCCCGGCAGCGCCAGAATCAATGTAGGCTACTTCGAAAAAACGTTTGGAACCCAGAACAAACAAAACCGAAAGGGTCAAGGGTAGAGAGGTATCTCTGACACCTAGGAAGGCCTCTCTTACCTGTCCTAGGTGGAGGCGTTTCCCAGCCTCACCGGACAGGAACGCAGATGGGAAGCGCTGCCACAATACAGACAAAGACCATGTGTAAATCTCTCCTGGCGATGCTGTTCTGAGTCGGTCCACCTGCATTGGCTCCGGTGCGGACGCCGCGGAGGAAGATTGCGGATGAGGAGGGCTGCGTGTAGAGGAAGAGAAGCGAGAAGGTCTTCTCTCCCTGGCGGCTTCGTGGGAACGCTCCTGAAAACGCAAATCGATTCGCGTTGCCAGAGAGATGAGGTCATCCAAAGACGTAGGTGTGTCTCTCCCAGCCAATTCGTCTTTAATCCGAGCCGACAAACCGCGCCAAAAAGCCCCTACCAGGGCCTCGTTGTTCCATCCAAGCTCGAATGACAATGTGCGGAACTGGATGGCATACTGTCCCACAGAGAGAGTACCCTGGCGGAGGTTGAATAAGGACTCGGTGGTAGAGACCAGGCGGCCGGGCTCATCGAAGACCTTCCGAAAAGTCTCCAGGAAGGTCGCAAGCTGGGAAACTATAGGATCGTCACGTTCCCATAAGGGGTTTACCCAGGCTAGTGCCTCGCCCTCCAAATGGGATATCACAAAGGCTACTTTGGCCCTGTCGGTGGGATACTGCCGGGGCGATAATTCAAAATGCAGCTGGCATTGGTTAAGGAACCCCCGACACAGCTTGGGATCCCCGCTATAACGCGGGGGTTTTGCCAACCAAGGGGACAGATGCGAAACTGCCGCCTGGACTGGGGCTGCCGCTGCGGTCTGAAGAGCTAGCAGGCGGTTTTCCACCGAGGCCATATAATTCAAAATGTGGGCCTGAGTGTCGCTCTGCTGGGCGAGCTCCTGCTGGAGGCCGGTGATCTGAGAGGCCGTCCCCGGATTTGAGGGTTGTAAAGCGGATAGACGGGACTCTATGGATTTGAGGAACGACATGATCCTCGCCTGGTTTTCTCGAAGGAACAGAAGTTCCTTTTGGGTCGGGGTAACAGCGGGATCCATGGCCTGATGATTCTATAAGACTTTGGTAGTACTCCGAGAGTGGACCCGCTGGACCGTGGCAACGAACCTCCCACGGGCGAGCTGACCAGGTGGACCACCCCCTATACAGGGAGTGTTTGGGGCAGGCCCGCGGGTAACTATCACAACGGCAGCTGGTACCCAGGGAGAGGGCCGCGGGGACCCAACGGAACACAAGAGGGGTCGGCAGGTAATCTCTCTGTGAGAGGAACACGGCAGGCAGACAGATCTGGAACATGGGTGGGCCGGCAGGCAGAAGACACGGACTGGAGACAGCTGGAGGACCAGGACGGGGCGGAACAGGCTGGGAACTCCGGAACCTAAGACAGAGGATAGTGGAGAGGCACTATTAGCTGAGGACCGGTTGAAAGCAGAGGTGCGCACAGAGACAAGGGGGCCAGGATCACAAGCAGGGCTCAAGCGATCATCAGGCACCGTCAGGAGGGAGAGGCGGCCTGATATAGGGCATCTGAACAGGGACTTCCGGGTCGTAACCCTAGCAGGCGCAGGCTGAGGAGGGTGTGTGCGCTCAGGGGGAATGAAGGGAGAGCGCGCTGCTGAGTTCAGTGTGGGCGTGCGCCCGTCTAGGAGCAGGAAGCCAGGCAGGGGCGCGCGCCTGTCTGGAACAGAGGATACGGGCAGGAGCGGGTGCCGGGTAAGAGAAACGGGCGAGCCGCAGTGAGGGCCGGGGCAGGCGCGACTGCGGCGTGGAAGCCGCCAGGGAGCGGGATGGCAGGGGAGCCGGGAGCAGCGGGAACCGCGGCGGGACCTGCGGGCGCAGCGTGACAGAAAGTCTGTGGGTCTGTGGAAAAAAATTGAAGAAAGCTTGAATGCCATCCGTGTGTTGCCCATTTTCCACAGACTGTTAGTAGATAGAAGGAGAAGGTTATGAAACTTTTTTTTTCACATCTGACAAAAACTAATGAAAATTAGACTAAACTCAGCAGAAACTCACATGAAAATCTGATGCACCTAATGATGCATCTGATGGAAATTGCTAATATACCATAACTGTTTTTCTTATACATGAAAAAACTGACGTCTGAAAGAGCCCTTGTTTAGAGGTATTTCTAAGGCCTCTTTCACACATCATGTCAGATATGGGAAAATTATATCTAATTGATATCATTTTTCTATCTGATGGAATTCTCAGAAATAGTTTGGCCCAGAATGCATGCTCCCAAACTCAGCCCCCCACCATTGGATTCCCCAGGACCAATGCTTTTCTTTAACTCTAGTGTGGCGCCCCTGAGGCTCAGTCGCCACAGAGGTACTGCACCTTCTGCTAAGGTGTAGTGCCCCACCAACTAGGTAAGTTGGGAACTCCTTTCCACACTCCAACACCTGCACCCACACACAGGATAGTTCAGCAATGGACCAGATTGCGGCTTCATGCTTAGAGGGTAGCAGAGCACCTTTCGTGGGTCCTTGCTTCGTAACACGAGATGTGCAGGGAGGTGGGTGGAGTTGAGATATATAAAAGGTTGGGAAGGTTTAGAATGACAGGTCAGTCTGAAGATGAGTGGGAGAGCAGGCTGACAGGAGGTCAGCCTGCTGGGAGGTCAAGGCTGAGGAAGACAGTCAGTCAGGCGAGGCTGAGGACTGGTCTTAGTGGAACGAGCTCCCTGGAAGACGGAACGGAGGAAGGAGTGCTGCAGCTGCCTCAGTGATCTGAGCCAGCTGGCACGGGAAGGGATCAGAAGGAGAAAGATGTAGAACTGCAACCTAAGCTTCCATAAGAGAGAGAAGCACAAAAGGAAATTTTCTGCTCACCCCTCTTCACTCCTTATCACACCTCCGACGCACGGAAACACCCTGACCCGGGTGTATAGTGCATGCACAACATAGAAAAAGATTTTCCAGCGTCTCCAGGAGATAAAATAACAATTGCTTTATTGAAAATATAAAATCTTCTTACCATCAAGTAAAAACAACGTAAAGAGGCATATGGAGGGGAGCACTTTCCTGCGCGTTTCACCCTGAAAGGGCATAATCATGGTGAAACGCGCAGGAAAGTGCTCCCCTCCATATGCCTCTTTATGTTGTTTTTACTTGATGGTAAAAAGATTTTATATTTTCAATAAAGCAATTGTTATTTTATCTCCTGGAGACGCTGGAAAATCTTTTTCTATGTTGTACATAAGAGAGAGAAGGAACAGCGCGGAACAAAGGAGTAGGAGAACAGAGAGGAGTTGTGGGTTGGAAGAGGAACCCTGCCTATAGGTTCTCAGAGCAAGGCCCGGGCCCGGTCCCCGAGGTTGTATGGACACTTATGGTTCTGCAGCAGACACCGGTGGAGTAGTTGGCTGTAAATGCACTACTCCCATCCAAGACTTGGGGCACAACAGCAACTGAATAGAGAGCCAGGACTCTGGAGCAAGGAGTCCCCGAGAGAGGCTAAAGCTGTCTGTCATACAAGTAGAGTTGTTAGGAACATCTGACAGGAGAAACTTCAGAGTACCACGGTACTGGAGCTCTTCACACTAAAAGGCGCAATAGAGGAGTTGTTCAGGAAAGGTACATGTTGGCGGAGTGTTGGAGAGGAGAAGCATGACTTGCCCGGGAGGTTGATTGAGTCTCTGCCCCAGAGGACACGGCACCAGTGTGTACCACGAACTGTGAGTAAAGCTTTGGAACTACAAGCCCTAGTGTCTTCCATTCCTTGTGCGCCAACACCGTCAGCATTACTACATCTGGGTACCAACATTCCTCACACCGCCTGCGCCTATACACTGCCCGGGGGTTACAGCTTCACCTGTGGGGAGCTACACCATCTATGCTGCAACACACCATCAGCCCCAGAGGATGTGCACGCAGTGTTGGCTTAACATCTTGCTTGCCAAACACCACAGGTGGCGTCACGAACTATCACATAAACTATATCACAAACCACTCTTGATATTGGGTGCCCAGGGCCACGGACCGGGTCACAGCTGCCGTGACACATCCCACTGACACCGGCCCGGTACCGAGTACCCCACAGCCCTGGGACAGGGCGACCCAATTTTGGCGTCACGAACAGGATGACGAGACCCGATGCCAACGGGTTCTGTGCTCCTGAAATTTGTGAGACTTTGAACTTTTGAAAATGTGCAGAAGACCTACACTCACTGGCCACTTTATTAGGTACACCTGTCCAACAGTGTGTTAAGACTTAATTTCTAATCAGCCAATCACATGGCGGCAACTCAGTGCATTTAGGCATGTAGACATGGTCAAGACAATCTCCTGCAGTTCAAACCGAGCATCAGTATGGGGAAGAAAGGTGATTTGAGTGCCTTTGAACGTGGCATGATTGTTGGTGCCAGAAGGGCTGGTCTGAGTATTTCAGAAACTGCTGATCTCCTGGGATTTTCACGCACAACCATCTCTAGGGTTTACAGAGAATGGTCCGAAAAAGAAAAAAAATCCAGTGAGCGGCAGTTCTGTGGCCGGAAATGCCTTGTTGATGCCAGAGGTCAGAGGAGAATGGGCATACTGGTTCGAGCTGATAGAAAGGCAACAGTGACTCAAATTGCCACCCGTTACAACCAAGGTAGGCAGAAGAGCATCTCTGAACGCACAGTGCGTCGAACTTTGAGGCAGATGGGCTACAGCAGCAGAAGACCACACTGGGTACCACTCCTCTCAGCTAAGAACAGGAAACTGAGGCTACAATTTGCACAAGCTCATCGAAATTGGACAGTAGAAGATTGGAAAAACGTTGCCTGGTCTGATGAGTCTCGATTTCTGCTGCGACATTCGGATGGTAGGGTCTGAATTTGGCATAAACAACATGAAAGCATGGATCCATCCAGCCTTGTATCAACGGTTCAGGCTGGTGGTGGTGGTGTCATGGTGTGGGGAATTTTTTCTGGGCACTCTTTGGGCCCCTTGGTACCAATTGAGCATCGTTGCAACGCCACAGCCTACCTGAGTATTGTTGCTGACCATGTCCATCCCTTTATGACCACAATGTACCCAACATCTGATGGCTACTTTCAGCAGGATAATGCGCCATGTCATAAAGCTCGAATCATCTCAGATTGGTTTCTTGAACATGACAATGAGTTCACTGTACTCAAATGGCCTCCTCAGTCACCAGATCTCAATCCAATAGAGCATCTTTGGGATGTGGTGGAACGGGAGATTCGCATCAGGGATGTGCAGCCGACAAATCTGCGCCAACTGTGTGATGCCATCATGTCAATATGGTCCAAAATCTCTGAGGAATGCTTCCAGCACCTTGTTGAATCTCTGCCACGAAGAATTGAGGCAGTTCTGAAGGCAAAAGGGGGTCCAACCCGTTACTAGCATGGTGTACCTAATAAAGTGGCCAGTGAGTGTAATTTGATAGACTGTGGAATGGACATTAGAAATGGCCGCTGGCGTGGAGAAGAAGGGCGTGAAGAGATGGGAGGTCCTAGGAAAAGACCGCGAAGAGTATTGGGCCTTCCCTGCCTGAATTACTATATGACAGAGTCATGGCCCACCCCCCGAGGGGTTCGTACACTGGCTTGGTATGGAGGCGCTGGAAGAAGACGCCGCCCCCGGAAGGAGGGGCAGAAGAAGCCAGTGGCGGGAAAGGGGCCGAGGCAGGAAGAACGCCAGAATGCCATTTTGGAGAGTGAGGGAAGGAGGCCTGCGGAGCGCGAGGAAACGAATCTCCCTGGCGCCATGGCTGACGGCTCCAACCCGAACTCCGGAATGAACCGCCAGCAACTAGAAGCTGAAATTGCTGAACTGACCACCCGTCTGCAGCTGAGGCAGGAGGCCTTGGAGCAGCTGAGACGGCAGCAGGCCCAGGAGGGGCCTACGCCTGCGGTACCACTCCACCGGTACCTGCTGCCACTGCACCAGACTGTTCTCCGGCAGTGCTGATTTTCACCTCCACGCTGTCTGTGTGGCTGAGTGTACCGGAGGACCCGAGAGCTGAGACCATGCACCTGCCCGGACCTGTTGTGGCTGCGCAGGTCCCGACCAAAACCCCCCACGGACCCAGAGCTGCCATCGGCCTCACCACCACCGACACCTGGACCAGCCATTCCGGTGGATATCCCTGCAGCTGCCCACCGTCACGAGCCTGCACCGGAGCAGAGACCGCACCGCTAGTAGGCCTCAGGTACGTTGGATGTTCCTCCACCTGGGAAGGCCCTGGGGTGCACCACGGCTACAGCAGCTGGCAAGGTCGTGCTAGACCTGGTCTGGGACCGGGATGACTGTCCCCAGGGGCAAACATCTGGACCCCTAACGGTGGTGCCGCGGGCCCCAGTGGACGAGGGCCAGTCCCAGGAAGAGCGGGAAGATGAAGAGAACTGGTCAGGATGCCGGGCCACCATCCGGCAGCTGGCAGCGGAGTATCGGGAGAGAGATCAGAGAAAAATGGCTGTGCTGGGCCCGGATCTGGCCTGGAAGGAGAGGGCCCGTGCAGGTCATTACGGCCCCTGGGATGCAGCTGGATGGGGACAAGTGCTGAATGTGAACAAGGAGAGGGATTTTGGATTTATTACGGACCCCAAGCGAATTAGTGACTTGTTCTTCAGCAGGTGTCGAGTCACATCTGAGGAAGGGGCATCCTGACAGAGACCTGCAGCCTGGAGAGTATGTGACATTCACCCGGCATGAGGGGCTCAGGGGGTGGTATGCCCTGAATGTACGTCGTATTCCAGAAGAGCTTATTGAAAGGTACAAGCCGAAGCCACCTGTCGCTGCCCCTCCACCCACCGTTGCTACCCGGACTGTTCGGGTACCTGCTTTCAGGAACCAGGCTGCTCTTGCATCAGCTCCAGCCCGGCAGCCCAGACCAAAGATCCCTGGCTTGACACCGTGGGAAGAGGAGTACTTGAGGATGGCAAATGAGTACCTTGCACCTGGTAGCAGTTCCAGTTCAGCTTCCAGAACCCCAGGAGGGGATCAGCACTAAGAAAACTTTCAAAAATCTCGTTACCCAGGAGGGTTTGTTTGCACCAGTTGTGCCTTTTGTTATCATGTTTTTCTGGTAGCACTTTTGTTGCCTAGTTTTTGCAATGGCAGCGTTCTTCAATTTTGAACTAGCGAACATTAACTTGGAGTGATCCAAAAACTCTCACCTGTAAATAGTTGCACCTTTTTAGGTGCCCTCTCTTGGTTTTACATATAAAAGACAATTTGCAAAGATAATGTTTTTGCATGGACACTTTTCGAAGATGATGTCTACCTCAAAGGACACTGCAAGAAATCCCGGCTGGGAGCAGTGTCCAGCACTTACAAGAATAACTGTTGAATGTTTTACTGTGAAGTATTTGATAATGTGTTTTATAAGAGTATTAGTAACTGAGAAATGGCTTTTATAGAAGAATTAGGAATGTCTGATCTAGAGATGTGAATAAAGAAATGAAAGTAGACAGGTGACGGACCAGGTACTTGCGGTCAGCGTCTTGCGTCTAGAAGAGACAGTGAAAGTAGAAAAATAAATATGTACTGGGGAAGAGAGAAAAATGAGAGAAAAATGTGTTACAGAGAATAGCACTTTGAATTGAGAATTGCACTTAGAATTAAGAATTTTAGATAGAAACTAAGATAGAATTGTTTGTAACGTTCAAGATGAGTCCCTCCTATACTACGAAGATTAGTATAAGAAACGTTTGCAATGCATTACAAAATTTTGTATGTTTCTTTGCTGTCAACTTTGTTATCTTGCAGCCCGCGGACGTGCTGTGTTTAACGGAGGGGGTATGTGGCGCCCCTGAGGCTCAGTCACCACAGAGGTACTGCACCTTCTCTTAAGGTGTAGTGCCCCACCAACTAGGTAAGTTGGGAACTCCTTTCCACACTCCAACACCTGCACCCACACACAGGATAGTTCAGCAATGGACCAGATTGTGGCTTCATGCTTAGAGGGTAGCAGAGCACCTTTCGTGGGTCCTTGCTTCGTAGCACGAGATGTGCTGGGAGGTGGGTGGAGTTGAGATATATAAAAGGTTGGGAAGGTTTAGAATGACAGGTCAGTCTGAAGATGAGTGGGAGAGCAAGCTGACAGGAGGTCAGCCTGCTGAGAGGTCAAGGCGGAGGAAGACAGTCAGTCAGGTGAGGCTGAGGACTGGTCTTAGTGGAACGAGCTCCCTGGAAGAAGGAACGGAGGAAGGAGTGCTGCAGCTGCCTCAGTGATCTGAGCCAGCTGGCACGGGAGGGGATCAAAAGGAGAAAGATGTAGAACTGCAACCTAAGCTTCCATAAGAGAGAGAAGGAACAGCGCGGAACGAAGGAGTAGGAGAACAGAGAGTTGTGGGTTGGAAGAGGAACCCTGCCTATAGGTTCTCAGCGCAAGGCCGGGGCCTGGTCCCCGAGGTTGTATGGACACTTATGGTTCTGCAGCAGACATCGGTGGAGTAGTTGGCTGTAAATGCACTACTCCCATCCAAGACTTGGGGCACAACAGCAACTGAATAGAGAGCCAGGACTCTGGAGCAAGGAGTTCCCGAGAGAGGCTACAGCTGTCTGTCATACAAGTAGAGTTGTTAGGAACATCTGACAGGAGGAACTTCAGAATACCACGGTACTGGAGCTCTTCACACTAAAAGGCATAATAGAGGAGTCGTTCAGGAAAGGTACATGTTGGCGGAGTGTTGGAGAGGAGAAGCCTGACTTGCCCGGGAGGTTGATTGAGTCTCTGCCCCGGAGGACACGGCACGGAGGCAGGCACCAGTGTGTACCATGAACTGTGAGTAAAGCTTTGGAACTACAAGCCCTGGTGTCTTCCATTCCTTGTGCGCCAACACCGTCAGCATTACTACATCTGGGTACCAACATTCCTCACACCGCCTGCGCCTATACACTGCCCGGGGGATACAGCTTCACCTGTGGGGAGCTACACCATCTATGCTGCAACACACCATCAGCCCCAGAGGATCTGCATGCAGCGTTGGCTTAACATCTTGCTTGCCAAACACCACAGGTGGCGTCACGAACTATCACATAAACTATATCACAAACCACTCTTGATATTGGGTGCCCAGGGCCACGGACCGGGTCACAGTTGCCGTGACACATCCCACCGACACCGGCCCGGTACCGAGTACCCCACAGCCCTGGGACGGGGCGACCCACTAGCAAGAAGTCTTTTGAAGCCTCTCTCCAGTGGGGCCCAAAAGGACATAGATTCTGTGTCCCCGGCGGTTATCATGGAGGAGTGAACTCTTGTGCAGCTATAGCCAACTGGCTCCCTTTATTCATTTAGGCTGACATCGTGGGACGACAGATCCCAGGCTAACCAGAGCAAGGCTCTGAGATATGCAATCTATAAAATGACCTATAATAACAGAATGTAATAACTCTGAACCTAGCCGAGCACATTATCGGAATCTTCATTCCTTCCCCCACTAACCCATAATATCCGGCCACCCCTAGCACTCTGTGTTATTGAGCTACAATGCATAGCTACCAGGAATTAAATACAGTAGCCGTATTTAATCTCTATGCACCGATAAAATCCAGCAGAAACCAGTGGCGCCAGTGCCGGCTTATTTAGAGCTTCAGGTGGAAAGTTAGGGACATTCACGGTTCTCGTCTGGAAAACAATACTCTCAGATATCGGTGGAGGGAGGTGGGCGCAGAGTGTGGGAGGGAGCGGCCTAGGAGATAAGAGGCAGCTCCTCATTTTGAGCTCAGTTTTCTACAGGCAGGAGGACCGTTAGCTGACGTGGCCAAGCAAATCCCGTAACTAAGATTTGGACCTGTGAACCATCAGTGCCTCCCTGTGGTCACATGCTACATAACACGGTAATTGTAACCTATCTGTACCCTACCCTTGTACTACACTCCTGACTGTATATATTTTCTCTTGTATATATATATCTGCATTTTTCTAGTGTGCCTTTTCGGCAATTAAATATAAAATTAATCTTTTGCTGCTCTTTTATCTCGATACGCGAATCCCCACATCCGCACGCTTAGTTGGTTATTATACGCTACCCGGGTTGGTTTCTGACTTGATATAAGCCTGCTGTCGGACGAGGCTTATATCGAATGAGGAACTGGTGGCAACATACTGTACTGTGTTACAGTACGGCCGGGAGATTTATATGTATATCCCCAGCCTGGACTGGTGATGTATATCCCCCCTCACTGGGAGCACCTTAATAACTCGTACCTATAAGGGAAGCCTTTCCGGTGACTATTTGCCCTCGGTATAGCTCCCTGACTGACCTGGGGCAAGTGGTGGTGCCAAAGAGCCGATCCCTGCTGGGTTCTTCTCTCCCCTCCCCAGCGGTAAGTGAAGTCAGCACACCCCTCCCCTGTGCGATCCGTCACACATCACAAACACATTAAACACGAAAAAACAATACTGATGCCATCAGTGTTTTCCATCAGTGTGTCATCCTTGTGTCCGTTTTTGCCATTTGTTATCAGTGCTTTTCCACTATGGACAAAGAAATAATTAAATTTCTTAGCTTCCCCTATACTTTCAATCTTAGAGACATGCAGCATACATACAGCACACGGATGGCACATGAATGTCAGCCGTGTGTTATACGTGTTTTTCAGGAACCCATAGACTTGTATTAGCCCTGATCATCCGTGCTGCCAGAAAAAAATGAACATGTCTCCATGTGTTTTGCACAGACACACGGTCCATATAAAAACATGGACATGTTCATAGCAGCATAGGTTAGAATGGGTACATGTGGTACTAACTGAGAGTTAAATTATTAATCTAGCAGAGACTCTGTATCATCTACTACAGCCATCAGGTCTATGGCCCCCTTCACGTGGGTCAGGTTTCATTTTTCCTATCCTCATGGTTCAGTGTTGGCCATCCACATGTACATGTGTGCCATCTGTGTGACACGTACCGGAAACGCAAACGTGTGAAGGAGGCCTTTCTTCTTAGTAAGACAGAGCAAACCTGGTTACACACACCAAACATCTGTGAGCGTCCATGAAACAGTGTTTAGATCCAAGAACAACAAGAAAAAAATGTAGAAAGCCCTGATGATTGACTGGTAGAGGGAGGGTGGTTAGAAGATTTTTTTTAAAAAAAGATGTAAGGGTTAAACAAAGACTCTGTTGTCAAACCATCTCACTGACAGAGTTCACTGCTGACTTCATTCTGCAGTCTGCCATGTACTGTGATACATAGAGGCAACAAAAGTCAAAGATCCAAACATTTTTATGGAACCATGTTGCAAAAAGTTGCAGGGAAAAATAAATGTATTCAAAGAGGTTATCCCAGAATCTATTATTTTTTTCAAAACTCCTGCAGTCTAATATACTCCCTGGGGACACGTGCACACGTTGAGTATTTTATGAATTTTTTTCACCTTAGGCTAGTTTCACACTTGCTTTTTTTTGCAGCGCGTTTTTCCCGCAAAAAAACGCATTGAAAAAACGCATACAAAAGCATACAACTGCTGCGTTTTTTTCAAGCATTTTTATGAGCATGCATGAAAAAAACGCAGCGTTTTTATGCGTTTGTATGCGTTTTTAGTGCGTTTTTACCGCGTTTGCGTTTTTTTCCAACATTAGGTGGCCCCTCACACTAACCCAAACCATGACTTTACTAACCCTAACCCTGACCCTAACCCTTAACCCTAACCCTGACCCTAACCCTAACCCTAACCCTGACCCTAACCCTTAACCAAACCATACTTAACCCTAACCCAAACCCTAACCCTGACCCTAACCCTAACCCTAACCCTGACCCTAACCCTTAACCAAACCATACTTAACCCTAACCCTGACCCTAACCCTTAACCAAACCATACTTAACCCTAACCCTGACCCTAACCCTGACCCTAACCCTAACCCTAACCCTAACCCTGACCCTAACCCTAACCCTGACCCTAACCCTAACCCTAACCCTTAACCAAACCATACTTAACCCTAACCCTGACCCTAACCCTAACCCTAACCCTGACCCTAACCCTAACCCTAACCCTGACCCTAACCCTAACCCTTAACCAAACCATACTTAACCCTAACCCTGACCCTAACCCTTAACCAAACCATACTTAACCCTAACCCTGACCCTAACCCTTAATCAAACCATACTTAACCCTAACCCAAACCCTAACTAACCTTAACCCTAACCCTAACCCTGACCCTAACCCTAACCCTAACCCTAACCCTAACCCTGACCCTAACCCTTAACCAAACCATACTTAACCCTAACCCTGACCCTAACCCTGACCCTAACCCTTAACCAAACCATACTTAACCCTAACCCTGACCCTAACCCTGACCCTAACCCTAACCCTAACCCTAACCCTGACCCTAACCCTTAACCAAACCATACTTAACCCTAACCCTGACCCTAACCCTAACCCTAACCCTAACCCTGACCCTAACCCTTAACCAAACCATACTTAACCCTAACCCTGACCCTAACCCTAACCCTAACCCTAACCCTGACCCTAACCCTAACCCTAAACCCCCTTAACTAACCCTAACTTTACCCAAACCCCTAAATTCCATTGTCTAAACTAATGGTAAAAAAAAAACGCATGTGCAAAAAAACGCATACATGAGCATGCCAGTGCGCACATATGCGCATCCATAGGCTATAATGGCCAATTTTAGCGCAAAACGTGCGCATACGTGCGCATGCGCTTTTTTGCAGGGCCAAAAAATGCAACATGCTGCGTCTGGAAAATACAAACGCACACCCCAAAAAAACGCAGCGCATGAAAATCGCATACGTGCGCTTACCAGCGCGCAGGTATGCGCACCCATGTTAAATATAGGGGAAAAAACGCATGCGCATGTATGCGTTTTTTTCCAGCGCAAAAAAACGCAAATGTGAAACCAGCCTTAGTATGTGTAAGCCCAAACCAGGAGTGGGTGAGAAATACAGAAGTGGTGACGGGTTTCTATTAAGGTACTGTCACACTAAGCGATATCGCTAGCAATATCGCTATAACTTGTGATGTTATAGCGATATTGCTAGCGATATCGCTGTGTCTGACACTTACCTACGACCGGCTCCCCCGCTGGACATCGCTTATCGCGCGAGAACGTCCTGGACCGTTTCTCGTTGTCAGCTTCCTGCGGCGCTTCCTGTGGAGAGACGAGCGAGGCGTGGAGCCGGGCGGGAGGACGTCAGGATCGCCTCGTCTGACAGGTAAGTAGCGAACCCCGTCCCCAGCGATGTCGCTGGTGAGATCTGCCTGTGTGGCAGCTCACTAGCGACCACTTAGCGATGCACCAGCGATCCTGACCGCGTCATATCGCTGGTCGGGATCGCTGGTACATCGCTAAGTGTGACAGTACCTTTATACTTTTCCTCTGACTGTTCCACTCCTGGTTTTAGCTTACAAATACTGAGGTAAATAAATCACCCAATACTGAACATATGAACGGAGTCTAATGTTCCCCAACCGCAGTTTTGCCTGGCTAGGTTTTGCATAATTTTCTGGCTCCATTTCTTCCGTAATTACGTTTCTTCTCAGCGTGTAATGGGTGGTCCTTCAGTGTTTCCCCTGTGACCAGGGTAAAGTACATTTTTCACAAGCACTGGCTTCTCCTCCAGGTTCTCTGCTCTCCCCCGTGCACAGCTGGCAGTAAATACTCTTCTAACAAATAAAGCAGCACTCTGTAGCACTATAGCATGCAAACATTAAATATATGAAATTGAATTACTGCACTAGAAAATAGGCAAAAATTAAGATAGTTAGCGCAAAAATTGACCAATTAATGTATACCCAGAAGCCACGGCAAGGAGATCTTCTTTGCTGGGAACCTATCCTAATGTGAATCTTCTTCTTAGGCCGGGATCACACATACGAGAAACTCGGAGGAGTTTTGCACGTCAATACCCGGCACTGCCACCAGCACTCAGGAGCGGAGTGTGCGGCTACATGTATTTCTATGCAGCCGCACGCTCCGCTTCCGAATGCCGGCGGCAGTGCTGGGTATTAAGATGCGAAGCTCATCCGAGTTTCTCGCATGGGTGATACCGACCTTAGCTGAAGCCTACATTTTTATGGGTAGATAGGATCCTGCTGTGATTAAAACTGCCAGAGGCTGAGTGGTGGAGTGCCTGTGCAAAGATTTCTAATCCTCCATCTGCAATTCTTGTACGTATTTTACATAATATTTCCGCCTTTGTCAGCTCTCATTGCTCTTTGTTGCTCACAGTAACCAATCACAGTGCAGCTTTCATTTTACCAGAGCTTTTTAATAAAATAAAAGATGAGCTCTTATTGGTTGCTGTGGGTAACAGAGACAGTTTCAATTTCAGACAATAAAGATAAAGGCCTAACTGTGTATATTTTGTTTCATATAGGTAGGCGGCCTCTATAATAACAAATATGGATGGAATTAGTCACTTTTTTAACCCCTTCATGACCTGGTGGTTTTCTATTATTGCCCATTTGTGCTTTCTTCCCTTTCTTCCAAAAGTCATAATTTTTTTTGTTTTTCCGTTAACATGGTGGTATGAGGACTATTTTTTTTTGCAGGTTTTAGTTTTGAACGGCCTATCGGCCTGAAATGCGCTCTATGGTGGAACCTTTTCCACAGTGTTTATAGCGGCCCAAGATTTTAAAAGAAGAAAATAAAGCTTGAAGAAATAATAACCTTCTATGACATGCTGGCTAATCTATTAGCCTTAGGCACACTGCACATGAGTGCATATATTCTCAGGCCATAAACGTTCGGAAATTGTGGGTGCTTTCACTTTCTGTTCTGTGCACTCATTCTGCAGAATTCAAAGTTACGCTGTCACTGTCCGCAAAATGGATAAGACAAGACTCGTGCATTCTGTCATTTTTCCCATCATGGACATAGAGCCCTTTCACTTGCATTGGTCTATGTGCATTGTGACAGAACATGGCCCAAAATGCCAATTGTCAGAACTAGCCCCCAAGGCCTCATTCAGACTATCGTTTTTTTTTTACACACATGTCCTCTATAAGTGGTTCTCATGGATAGAACACGTATGTGTAGAGGAAGTGGACTGACCTATGGACCTGTCTGCAGCAGGAAGGTAACTGTATAATGTGCTTGACGTGGACTGCTGTATATGAATGTGGGAGACTGCTGGAGATAGTAGAGAAGATGGTGAAGTACTGGGTTTGGCCACTATGGGTTGAGACCAAGGACGGCAGAAACAGAAGAAGGTGTAGTACTGTAGTTTGGCCTCAAGATGGCAGCAGAGAGCTTTGAGGAAAGGGCTTAAAGGCAATCTGTCACCCTTTTTTGAGATATCATATAATGATATTATTCAATTGTGTATCACATAAGGATTCTCTTAGTACTTTTGCTTCCCCCTGACAATGCATCTTTCATGCATAAATACCTTTTTTATATCGGTTCAGATGTATGTAAACTGCTGCTGTCCGGTCCGCTGGGCGGGGCTTATTGACCAGCTCCTGCCTCCCTGTCATGCTCTACGCATTTCTCCTTGTGTAGAGCAAGACAGGGAGGGGGGAGCAGGTGAATAAGCCACGCCCAGCGGACTGGACCATGGCAGTTTACATACATCTGAACCGATATAAAAAAGGTATTTATGCATGAAAGGTGCGGGGTCAGGGGGAAGCAAAAGTACTAAGAGAATCCTTATGTGACACACAATTGAATGATATCATTATATGATATCTCAAAAAAGGGGTGACAGATTCCCTTTAACATCAGCTTAAGGCTACGAAACCACAGAGTCATGGGGGGCGGAGTTACAGGAGCTCTAGAGGGGAATTCCCAGAGAGAGGGAATATAAGAAGGGGTAGAAAGTTCCAGAAGGAAGCCAGTCCAGGGGGAGGAGCTTAGGAGAAGAAGAGACTGAAAGGAGGAGACGGACAGAGAAGAAGCTCCAGCAGGGACTAAGGAGGAGGACAGTCAGGGTGGTGGCCCTGACAGGAGAGCCACAGGACAGAAAAGGCCCGTGGATAACAGACGGACGGACTCGGACGGGTCAAGTGCTGTGGTGGTAAGCCTAGGGCAGCCACAGTGAAAGAGCCGCGAGGGACATCAATTAGGAAAGAGGAAGAAAGTGAAGGTACCCGGGCCTGTGTGCGGAAGTTGTTATGCAGCTGCTGTGTGGTGCTGCGGTCGTCGAGAGGACGGCGAATAAAGAGGACCTGTTGAATGCACATCGGTGTCTGTCTCAAGTCTGTTCACAGCGGGAAAAAGGACCACCCCCCCAGTCGGCACACATACCTACATATGCATTACAGTCCATGGGGTTATTCATAAGTCTGTTTTTTTGGAGAGCCAGGTGTGTGCAAAAATCATGGAGACATGTCCATTTTTGTCAGTGTCATCGATGAATGTCACCCACTCAAGTCTATGTGTCCATGCAAATCACTGACAGCACACGGATGGCATCAGTATGGAGTCTGAGTCCTGTCCATGAGTAGCCTTATAATGGATAGGATAAGCCAAGCCCTGTCATTGATTTCTTCATACATGAGAATCACTGATGATAAAAACTGATTCACTGACCAAATGTAAGGTTTGGCCAGGACTTCAGTCATGGTCGAGGACATCTGGGCATCAGCGCCCTGGCCTCCCCTCACAGAAACACATCCTGCATCAGCATACATGTGCTTTCAGGTCCAGCACCTTCGAATTTGCTTTTGCTGTGAGAAATCCTTTTCAGATGAGTCAGGACAAACGGAGGCACAGTCCAAATCAACTTCAACAATCACATCTTTACTGGTTCTGTTGCACAGCACATCCAAAGACATCAGATTCTGTACAACGGGTTTCACAAAACAATGTTCCCTTCTCTTTCCCTGCATTACTCTTGTAATCACAACGCGTGGGCCTAGGTCGGATCATCCCTGACGGTTCCTCAGTATTTTCTCTGTGCAGCTTCACTATGGGTATGCTTCTCTCGGTCTGTTTCGCCCCAGACTCAAGATCACTAATCTCCAGAGTATAAAGCCACTGAAAGAGAGTACTGCCCTTCTGTTCTGCTTTTGTACCATGTCTTTACTGCTTCCGTCGGGTCCCTTGTACGTTTTGCCCCAGTTCTAAGGGTCTCTGACCAAACAATGAGTTGCCACATACTGAGTGTTCAAGCTGTTTTATCCCGCTGATTATCTGTATCGTAGATGTGGATGGCTGAGGTTCACTTCTCTAACATTGTGTGACCGCCTGTGTGGATGGTTCGGGCATCCCTAGCCCTCTGACTCTAACATTTCCTGTGTCTAACCTTACCAAACAGCAGCCCTTCTAAACTTAACCATGTCCTTAATTTGTGTTCTGTCTATGAACTATGTGCACTAAAATGTTCCCCCATCTAATGAAGCACAGGTGAGCTACACTTTCCCTAATACAAGTGCAAATACAGTATAATTTACTAAAACACACAATGCGTATTTACAAGGCACGGTAATACACTAAGAGTGTAGCAGTACCATTATAAGCAGGCAGTAATACATTCAACCATGTACCAATACAATTGCAGATGATATAAAACTATGTAAGGTAGTTAACACAAAGGAGGACAGTTTGCAACTACAGACAGATTTGAGTAAATTGGAGAATTGGGCTGAAAAATGGCAAATGAGGTTTAACACAGATAAGTGTAAGGTTATGCACATGGGAAGGAGAAACAGACGCTACAATTACTTACTAAATGGGAAACTGCTGGGGAAATCAGACATGGAACTTAGGCATCTTAGTCAATAAGAAGTTAAATTGGAGTGCCCAGTGTCAGGCAGCTGCCACCAAAGCAAATAGGGTCATGGGATGCATTAGAAGAGGTCTGGGGACATGAGATGAAAACATAATTCTCCCTCTGTACAAATCACTCGTCAGACCACACTTGGAGTATTGTGTGAAATTTTGGACGCCGGTGTTCAAGAAAGACATTACTGAACTTGAAAGGGTTCAAAGGCGGGCTACTAAAATGATACATGGAGTTTGTTCACTACAATATCCAGAAAGGTTATCAAAATTAGGTCTATTTACTCTAGAAAAGAGAAGACTTAGGGGAGACCTAATATATATGTACAAGTATATCAGAGGGCAATACAGAGATCTCTCCAATGAACTGTTTGTTCCAAGGACTGTGACAAGAACAAGGGGGCATTCTCTTCGTTAGGAGGAAAGACAATTTCTGCACCAGCATAGAAGAGGGTTCTTCACGGTAAGGGCAGTGAGGCTCTGGAATTCACTTCCTGGGGAAGTGGTGATGGCCAACTCACTGAATGAATTTAAGAAAGGAATGGATGCTTTTCTTGTGAGTAACAGTATAGAAGGTTACGAATAACAGAATATTATAGGTAGATGGTTGACCCAGCTTAGGGGAAGGAGTTTTTTTCCCTATGGAGAAAATTGGCTTCTACTCTGGGTTTTTTGCCTTCCCCAGGATCAACAATGCAGAACAGCTGCACTAAAAATAGGTTGAGCTAGATGGACATAAGGTCTTCCTTCAGCCTTCAAAACTATGTTACTATGTAATTATATAATAACATATATACATCATATTAGAACAGACAGCATCAGGACCTGTTAAAGAGGGAGAACAAAAAAGGAACATATTCCTCCATCCCCTTACACAAACACTGATGAAAATCAGATCGAGAATACTGATGATACTCGGATCGTTTTATACATACTGGATGAGGCCTAATACAGATCACAAAACTTCTTTTTTCCTTGCAATAGAATACTTTAACTCAGTTGCTGCAGAACCTCTTTGTGAAGAGCTATCTGTCCATCAAAGTTTGCAGCAGCCTAGTACTGCATTAACCCATGTTCAAACGTTGCGTTTTTGCTAATTTTTCTTGTCAGTGAAGAAGCTGCGCTTTTATTGCTGCATTTTTGCTGTCAATTGTGCATGTTGATAGTTTATTGCCCCCCCAAAAAAGCATGATTTAAATTCCTTAGCTTTTTGCATCAAAAACGCAACAAAAACTGATACCTACGTTTCTTGCTGCATTTTTGTACTTACCCTTTGTTTCCTATGGGTGAAGAAACACTGCAAATAGGCTGAAAAAACACTGAAAGAAATGAGATGCTGCAGTTTTCAAAATGTGTCAGAAAAATAAAACCAATGTATATGAATCAGATTTCTGAAATCTCATAGACTTTGCTGATACTGTAAAACGCAGCTTAAAATTTGCAGCAAAAAGAAAAAAGACTAAATAGCCTTATGTTGTTTTGCTGCAGCCAAGACCTAAAGCTGGATAATACACTTGTAGCTGCTGAAAAACCTCTTTGTTTAAAGGCAGATGGAGGACGACATGTCAATTAGTGGTTGACAGAGGAGAAAACATGTCCTACAAAAGCGATCAGCTACAGATGGCATTTGTAAGAAGAAGTTCCTATGTAGCGACACTTGTCTGTCTGATCATTAGGTCGCAATGTGCGTAGAAGTACTAGATGTCACAAGGAAATCCTTATTAATGTATGTCATAATCGGATGACTTTATATAAGGGAATTACCATTTTAAAAGTTCTCTTGCACAAAAAAACCTACTGTAGGCATAAATGTATAGGATGTTCTCTTAATTCCTACTGATTTTAATAAGGCGGCCAGTTTACATTTCCTAGTAATTTGCTCATTTTTTTCCCCTATGACGTCAGCTTTGCAATTCATTAAATAAATATGGCCTTTCCGTCTATTAAATTATGTAGCGAATAAATGTTGCTGAGAGATATATCTTGTGGTTTGAAGGAATGTGCGGAGATTTCCTAATGGCTTCCAGCCGTCTACGCGCTAATGTCATTAAGTATTTCAACTATTACGTGACAAAGGTAGGGAAATAATAAGACAGCGGTAGACACCTTTGTATCTGTACATGTCTTTCTTTACAGTAATAAAAGCCTTTGAGGGATTTCAGGCTCTTCGGAGCCACTAGAGGCAGCCAAGCTAAATAAATGTCCGTGCGCGAATAAGGAAAGGGGGGAGGATTAGAATAAAGCACATAGCAGCTTTCACTGCTATGAAATCTCAACCAGAGATCAGCTGCAGGAAAGAAATACTGGGAGCTTGCGGGAAGCCTGCAGACACCTACAGCCTGGAATAGCAGCAGACTTGTGGTTATAGGTACGCACAAATGGCTCGGGCCCCACAAGCAGGTAAGACCAAAGCAGGCACGGGGTCTGCTGCTTGTTTGCCTCCTCTTGACTGCTAGGGTTGCAGTTTGAGTCAATCAGATGTGACATGGGTTGATAACTGGCATGGCAGAAACAGTAACTGCAGTTTAATCTCTGGGTAGAGTGTTCCTCAGAAGTGATGAAGAGATCTGAGTAGTCTCGAAAGCTTGCTTTTTGTTATTACTTTATTTTAGTTACCTGTGCAAAGGTATCGCATGTACAAGGACTGTCATTTGGCTTCTCCTTAGCATGCCCAACCTGGCTATCACCTTCAAGAGTTTATTTAGACCATCTCAGCTCCGAGGACATTGTCACTGCGTGAGACAAAGTCATTGGCAGCTGGGAAAGAATTGAACTAGTGTGTTGGAATGCGGAACGTCAGCTTGTTGCTGGTGATTGGCAGACGGTCTCTCCTGTCCCACCTGGTATGAACCTTCCCATGGTCCAAGAAGCAGACCAGGCTCCAGTTCAACGAGAAGGTGCTCAGTGAAAGATGTACATATATCCTGAATAAAGATGATGTCCGTTGTCCCACCTAACTGGACCAGACAAAATCTTGAGATTACTTTACATTCTGTTGGCATTTTTGACTACTCTACGATGAGTTTTATCATGATGCTTTATGGTTTATCCAACTTTGTGATCTTAATTATTTACAAACTGATTAATAAAGTGTAACCCCACAACCATATTTTCTAAGTGGGCTAGATTATGTAAGTCTTGGTCTACCTGGAGATGGATTGGTTTAACCGTTTACAGTACAAATCTTTTCTCCAATAATTGAGACTGTGGGCCTGAATTAATGTCAATATATTATTATTTGGGGGATGATGTAAGATTACAAGTCTTTGCATGAGATAATACTTTGTGACTCCTACACTCAGTCATATAAAATGCACAAGAAATGTCACCGCTATTAAGCATGAGAACATACTGAGAAAACAGGTGGAACTCTTGCAACTTTGTCTCAGCACTGCCCCATCGTTTCTTACTACTCCGCTTACAAACGTTTTTTTTCACTGTTTCCAAATTTTGCCAAATTTGACTTTATTTAGCTACTTATAAGCAGTAAAATGAACATGAAGTCTGGTGTTATCTTAATGATGCTTGTAGGGAATGTATTTTCACATAGCGACAGCTGAAACAATAGGAATCCGTTTATATGGGTTTTACCACTACAGTGGTGGCAAATTTTCTCCATGTGTGTTGCATGATTGCTTGCATTAATCATATTAAAGAGTTTCTGCTTGTCCGCATTAAAGAGGTGGTCCACTACAATCTTTATTTTGCACATCGATTTAAGCCACTGAAAGAAGTGTTTTATCATATTTACCTTTCTTTGTTCAATCAGTGCCAATCACGTGACCTCCCCCCGGCTGCATCCGCCGCTGATATCCAGTGATGTCACATCAACTTCCGAACTCTAGAAGTTGAGATTGCATCACTGAGGCGTGACCCAGTCTTAGGTCGGGGTGACACTTGCGAGTGCAATGCGAGAAACTCTCGCGAGTCTCTCGCCTCAATACTCTGCACTGCCGCTGGCGGTTCGGCCCGAAGCATTCAGCCGCATAGAAATACATGCAGCCGCACACTTCAGTCCCGAGTGCCAGTGGCAGTGTCGAGTATTGAGGCGAGAGACTCGCGCAAGTTTCTCGCATTGCACTCGCAAGTGTGACCCCGGCCTGACACAGACTGCGGCCACTCTCCCTGGTTGACTGGTTTGTGGGTGGTGTTTCACCGCATGTCACCGCCCAGACTAGAGCACGCGCTGTTGAAGATTTTCCTCTCTCCTTCTCTGCTTTCGTTCCCATAGGCATGCAGAGCTCTGCCAGTCCAGAAGAAGACGTGACATCACCGGATATCCGTGGGTCACGTGATCGGCACTGAGCGAGCAGAGATAGCGCCACTCACAGGCAAATACTTATTTCAGTGGTTTAAATCGTTGTGCGCAATAAAGATTATAGTAGCTCACCTCTTTAAACAATTATTGTTAAAAAGGTGGCACAAAGATGTACTGTAATATGGTGCTCATTGATTTTAATAAACTGATGCTGTACCTCGTAGGTCTCTAATCCATGTACATTTCACAATAAAAAATTGTAGTGCATTGAATGCACATTATGGGGGCATAAATCTTGCCTAAAAGCAATACTTCCAGCACAGTATATAGTACCTGTATAGATGGGGCTCAAACATATGTTCCTAGCCCCCATAGTTAGAATCTGTTATATGTAAACTAAATGGTTACTTACCATCCCAGTTACAATACAAAATCTAGAACATTACAATCAAGTGAAGGCATTTGTATTCAATTATTTCATACAAGCACAGATTATGGTATTATCATCACTAATACATCATCAGAGAATAGATTATCCCTTTGTATTCTCTTCCCAAATTCTCCAGTTGTATTTTTTAGTATGCAACCATCTTTCAGTTACAGGTGGCGTTTGGTTATTTCAGTCTACGATTGTAAAATTGTCTTTTGGACTGTAATCATAATGATATGTTTAAGAAAAAAATGGAAAACTTATATAGAGGAAGGAAACTATTACAATGTATAAATATATGCGGGGACAGTACAAAGACCTTTCTAATGATCTTTTTACTCTTAGACCTGTGACGGGGACAAGGGGGCATCCTCTACGTCTGGAGGAAAGAAGGTTTAAGCATACTCACAGACGCGGATTCTTTACTGTAAGAGCAGTGAGACTATGGAACTCTCTGCCATATGATGTTGTAATGAGTGATTCCCTACTAAAATTTAAGAAGGGACTGGATGCCTTTCTTGAAAAGTATAATATTACAGGGTATATACACTAGTTTCCTTAGTGTTGCGTTGATCCAGGGAGCTAGTCTGATTGCCGTATGTGGAGTCAGGAAGGAATTTTTTTCCCCAATGTGAAGCTTACTGTTTGCCACATGGGTTTTTTTTTTGCCTTCCTCTGGATCAACATGTTAGGGCAAGTTGGGATAGGATATGGGTTGAACTAGATGGACTTAGCCTAGTTTCACACTAGCGTTTATGAGCAGGGGCGCAGGCCGTGCGCAGTATGCGTTTGGCGGCGCATGCGCCTTTTTGACGATGCGCCGACGCAACCAAACTGCAGCAGGTTGCGTTTGGCGCAGGTCGGCGCACCGTCAAAAGGACGCATGCGCCGCCAAACGCATACTGCGCACGGCCTGCGCCCCCTGTGATAAAGATAGGGGACGCAGGGCGCATGCAGCATCATGCGCCGGTGGGCGGAGCTACCGACGGGGGCGCAGCAGGGGGCGGGGCTTAGCGGCGGCCGTGCGCAGGCCGTCGCTGCGCTCATAAACGCTAGTGTGAAACTAGCCTTAAAGTCTCCCTTCAACCTTAATTACTATGTTACTATGTAACTGCTGCCATAATATTTCCTGAATACAACTTAAAATCAGATCACATCTGGGTCACAGACTTTTTCTTCCATCCATCTCTTGACTTGAAACATTGATTTTTCCTTTATTTTTCAGACAGCCAGTATTTAGTGGCTCAAAGCTAAACCCATTTACTGTCTACTATTTTTGATTGCATTTACAGTATAATATATAATGGCTTGTAATGTCTCGGCACAGCTGGACTTCAGTGACAACCAGCTGGGATAATGATTTTTTTTTCCTCGCTCAGGACATAGTTTGCTTGCAATTTTTTCTATTTTTTCTCCATGTCAGTCATTGTGACCACATCTCTCTGTCACTTACTGTGACTCTGAATGTCTGTTTTGTCAGTCTCCATACCCTATAAAAAGCTGCATTAATAGTTTTCCTGTAAGCATAACCACAGAGAAAAAGAACAAGAATTAGCTCCCACTCCTTTTGCAATCATTTATTTCTGGACATTATTTATCCCTGGGTGAGTGTTAGTAGCATATCAAGTGTGGAGTAAGAATATTGGATGGAAAATCCTACATTGAAATAGATTGGTCATGTAAATGTATTTCATTAAATTAAATGAAACTGTCACTCATATTAGTTCCTGCAAAAAGTGAAAAAAAATGTCAGCTTTGAGTTGTCCACATACGTTAACATCTCCAAAGCCTAAGTGCATTTTGTTTTGGACATACAGCATGTCACTTCTTTCAGTGTTCTATCGGCGTTTTTTCTCCTACTGAAAGCAATGGGTAATGAAAAAAAGCAAGAACAGCAGTATATAAAACCCATTTATTTTTGTGATTTTCCCAGGTTTACAATCTTGTCTTGGTCACCTGAGATGGCAGTTGGGATTAGTACAGTTGAATTAAATTAGTGATGCGTACACAGTAAACATTGGCTGACCAAGGTGTGAGATTGAACAATGGCTGTGGCTGACCAAGGTGTGATATTGAAAAATGTCTGAGAAACTCAATTTCAGACCAAAGTGTAAAAGTTAAACAAACTCAGTGCACTGCCAGGGTCTTAGGTAAATTATTCCAGACCAATTCCCCTCCCCCAGCTTTTACATTTGTATGTGTATTTTTTCATGAACATATGTCTTGTATTGGTGACCTGTGTTCATGCTTCTGTGGTGGAAGCAAAGCTGAACTTTGGGATCCTGAAAAAACAGCAAAAAATGCACCAAAACATGCGTTTTTGACGCTGCTTCTTTTCTGTCAAGAGTGCAGGATTTGGTGCCGAAAAAAAAAGCGCAGCAAAAATGGCTCGTGTGAACTACTGTTACGTTGTACAGTGATTTTATGGCCCCCAAATAGGTGCATGTGGCCATACTGTACCTTGATATGTCTCCGATTTCATATGAGCAAATACATACTTTAATAAGCATGTGGCAGTATTACACCGAGCACCATGTGGTGCCACACAAAGTGCCCATTGGTAACTGTGTAAGGCTTTACTGTCACGTTGGGTAATGATCTAGCCGTTCTTTATAGCAGGTTTCCACGTCCAGTTCTAGGTTGATTATCTTAATTACCTCCTGAGTGCTAAGAATCATCTAAAAAAATAAACCTCTGTTATATATGATGTGAGCATAGTCTGTCAATACTGTGCCACTCTGCAATTATGTACACATCGAAGGGAATAAGAACAATGGTCTAATCAATCAGCAGCAGTGCATTGCTAGAAGCGGAGCAATTTGCCCGCGATTAGAGTCAGCAGTCTATCCAATGCAAATCTATTCAGCAGGATGGTTGGAGAAACACTGATTTCTCCATGCTGATGACTTACTAAATTAAACAACTACCACAGTCAATGCAATTGGAAAAAAACAGTTCCCCAAAGAAATTGATGGTTAAAGAGCCAGTATTCTCATCTCCAAGATCCTATCTCAATATGTAGCAGTTGTAATAATAATACTATTAGCAAATACTTCCGATTAGAAATGTAGTATAGTTTTTCTGATTCGCTATGTTTCTTTCCTCATGTTCAGGGCATTGCAGGACCTTAGGTATCCATGGTTACCACTGATATAGTGACAGTTAGTTATCTAGTTGTTAGAGGTTGTAACCATGGATACCTAAGGTCCTGCAATGACTGCACATGAGAAAAGAGACATAGCGAATCAGAAAAACTATACTACATTTCTAATCAGAAGTATTTGCTAATAGTATTATTATTATTATTACACCTACTACATATTGGGATAGGATCTTGGAGATGTGAGCACCCCTTTAAGTTAGACTGCTAGCTGATAATATGGTCATATAAGGTAGAAATGTAGGCACAATGGTGACAGTATAGGCAGAATTACAATATTTCCACACTTATTGAAAGTATTAAATAAGTTTCAAAGTCTGTATCTGTGAAATTAAAGGGAACCTGACAGTTGACACATACTACACGATCCATGGGTAGGATGGACCAGACACTGGCTGTATACGTTTGACGCTGAGAAAAACATACTTTAAAAGCTGCCAGGGAATGAGTCACTTGAGTGACGAGTCGGACAGGTGGGTCCCTGGCGACTTTTCCCTGTCTGCTGCCATTGACTGACAGGTCTCTCGCTGCATACATATACACAATGATTAAGACCTCACAGTTTAAACGCGTTGGTCGTTAGTCCCTCCTGATTCCTCAGTGTGTTTTTGATATACCCTTTCAATGCATTATAAATAAATGTGAAATTTTACTTTTACCTCGCTGGAGAAATCTTTTTCTATGTTACATTTGTACAGGGAAAGACCTGTCACGCTAAGACAGTGAGCCAGGAAAAACCACCAGAGACCCACCTGATTGACTAGTCTCCCAAGTGGCTCTGACCCTGGTGGCTTTTAAAGTTTATTTTTCCCTGAAACACTGCAGTTGTCATGCTGCAGTTGATCAGGCAGCATGTATCAGCTGTTAAGTTCCCTTTAATGCTCCATTCACACATCCATCTGACTGTGACACCCACAAGTGCCTTGTTTTTTTTTCTTGGGCAGCACCCTGACCTATAGTGTGGAATGGATGTGTTCACCCATCCATTATAATCACAGGTCAAAGAGTCAGATCCACGTGACTCAGAGCAGGTCCAATACTGATCCACACTCTGGACTTCAGTATTTTATCCAAGTTTCTTCTGTTTTTGCTGCTCCATTGCTAAAAGTCAATAGATAAAAAAAAGTTCAGACAATCTTCCTGCTTGAGTGAAAAAAAAAAAACGAGAAAAAAAATCGGAAGCAGCTGAAAAAAAAAATCAATCCATTTCTCTTGCATCGTAACACACAGATGTGAAAATGCAGCCCAAATCTAAGCCTATAACAACCGAAATATCAATCATTTAAATGAAAACCCATTAGACGCCAAGAGTTCATAATTGCTCAATCATCTTCTCATATACCTGTTTGCTGATCTCTACTGAAGTTTTGCTCTTCATGTCTGAGTATACTCGCTCGTCCATGTTATTTACTTGTTGTAGGCAATTTTTCTATAAGACTGTTCTGGCCCATCTATACTTCATCTATGGTTTTAGGATGTGGAAGCACAACCAGTCAGCTCTACCATATTGTTATCATAATGGAAATAAAAGGGATTGGCTTCAAAAATCCATCTCAGTTGAGTATTTATCGGCATGAAGAGTTGAGCATGAGTATCTCACAATGGTATGACTTTACCAGGCTGGGCCTCACAGATAGTAGTGGACTCCTATGCAAGAACTAAATATGGGATGCTTTTAAGTTGACAGTGCACTCCCTAACCCATTGGGCCCCAGTGCAGCTGCACCATAGGTTGCACCAATAGTATGTCCACCCCTGACTGACTGCAAAGTATGTAACAGGACCCCCATTAACCATATGACATATATCATACGGGCATTTTTATATGAGGTAGGGGGCTTTCAGTCTAAACAATCACCAGGTCCTGGTGTGCTACCTCAGCATTAAATATGTCTCATGATATCCTGCTAAAGTATGGTGGTCGGGTGGACAATTATGAAGCATCTCATGAATTCTAACTATAGTCCTATCCCCTGATGACATTGCATCTGATGTGAAACATGTTGGGGGGACATGTGCCCTAGGAAAAACTATCCTGTTTGCCCTATAATGTTGACACCCCAGGGTGTCACTAAATGATATTTGGCTACATTTCATGTTTAGATTTCCCCACTATTTTAATCCATAATAAAAGTTACATTTTAGGACTTGTTAGTGAGGGTTCCTGTTGGGTCATCTCAAATTGTAAATACTATCCATATAATACATTCCTTTTAGAGGGTTTGTCCAGGACTATGAAAAGCTTTTCTACAGATCCATCTTGCCTGCACTATTATTTCACTGATATGCCATCATCAGCTCCGCTGTCTGTTTGCCTACAGCAGCCACAGGTCAAGTGACCTTTGTTGTGAAATGCTGAGTATGGAGAAAGCCATGGGCACATGCTCAGTCGGAGAGAAGGAGAGCCCAGCTCAGACACCAGGCGGCATTGCTGATGTTGCATTCGGATGCCGCAGCGATTCATGGGGCATCCAAACATGATGTCAGTGGAAGTGCCGAGAGGTGCAAATAGTGCTGACACATGACAGGTCTAATGAAAGCAAATACATAAATCTAAATAAAATATAAATATATAAATAAATTTAAAAAGCAGGCGAGATGATGTGAAGAAAGGCTCTTTATACTTACTAATAATAAACCATGATTACAAGAGAAGGACTTGTCTTAAAGGGAATCTGTCACCCTATTTTTCGCCTATCAGTTGCCGGCATCGACATCAGGGGCTTATCTACAGCTTTCTGTAATGCTGTAGATAAGCCTCTGATGTAACCTGAAAGATAAGAAAAAAGAGTTAGATTATACTCACCCCGGCGTTCGGTCCGGTCGGATGGGTGTCGCCCGATCCGGCGCTTCCCATCTTCATACGATGCCGTGCTCTTCTTCCCTTCCTGTCGTGGCTCCAGCGCAGGCGCACTGCTCTGCCCTGTTGAAGGCAGAGCAGAGTCCTGCAGTGCGCAGGCGCCGGGAGAGGTCCGGCGCCTGCACACTGCAGTATTCTTCTCTGCCCTCAACAGGGCAGAGCAGTGCGCCTGTGCCGGAGCCACGACAGGAATTGAAGAAGAGGATGGCATCTCTGCAAGATGGGAGGCGCCGGACCGCAACACCCATCGGACCAAGACCGGACCGCCCCCGGGTGAGTATAATCTAACTCTTTTTTCTTATGTTTCAGGTTACATTGGGGACTTATCTACAACATTACAGAATGCTGTAGCTAAGCCCCTGATGTCAATGCCAGCAGCTCATAGTCCAAAAAGAGGGTGACAGATTCCCTTTAAATGGCGATTCCCATTTCATTCAATGATGTCATATCGTTAGGATGTGCAGTTCATTGAGGACAAACTTTTGGAACAGTTACGCATCCTGAAACTGAAGCTGCCAGGAGATGCAGGCAGCCCCATTTACGTACAAGAAGCAGCGCTGAAGTTCCCTGCTGCTCTACAGCCCCTGTACTCTCAGGATAAGTTAGCGTCACAGTGCTTAGACCCCATTGTTCATAAATTGATGGAATATCCTATCGGTGTGCTGCAACTTAAAGTGCGCTTCGGGTCTGACACTACAAGTCAGCAGTCACCCTATGTGACTGCAGACTTGTGAATTCAGACATTAAACGCACTGCACTCTGTGAGGATTCTCCGGTGCCAGTGCTGGGAGCGTGCAATTCGTAATATTCATGGCAGTCTTAAGAAATAGGAAATATGGTGCACAAGTAAGGTATTCAGTCCGTAATAAATAAAATTGAAAAGACTTGGCACTCACGAGAGAATAAAGTGTGGAAAAACAAGGTTCTCTTTATTGTGCATCCAAAAATAATCGTTGTTAAACGCTTTTGGTCTTGGTTTGGACCTTCATCAGTACTGGTAAAGTTGCAGACTTTTTATATATTCCAGTGGTAGTTGTCCTGTCGTCTAGTTTAAACAAGGACTCAGGCTGCCTGGATGCCTTGTGTGAGGAGGGAGGAGGAACCCCTGGACTGCTGGCGCTTAAGGAGCAGGCGATCTATGTCGCTAGGGATGGCGCCATCCCCAGCGACATAGATCGCCTGCTCCTTAAGCGCCAGCAGTCCAGGGGTTCCTCCTCCCTCCTCACACAAGGCATCCAGGCAGCCTGAGTCCTTGTTTAAACTAGACGACAAGACAACTACACTGGAATATATGAAAAGTTTGCAGCTTTACCAGTACTGATGAAGGTCCAAACTAGGACCGAAAGCGTTTAACAACGATTATTTTTGGATGCACAATAAATGAAACCTTGTTTTTTCACACTTTATTCTCTCGTGAGTGCCAAGTGCTGGGAGTGGGCGGTCATGTGACCGCAAGTATGTGATATGCATACTCCTGGCCATATTCCGACTAGACTGTTTCTGGTCTCACTCAATACACTAGCATTGAGCAAGGCCACGCCAATCTAGTCAGAATGTGGCTGGGAGTATGCATATCATATATTTGTGGTCACATGACTGCCCGTTCCCAGCACTGGCACAAGAGACCCTCAGAACATGTAGTGCGCTCAATGTGAGAATTCACAGGTCTGCAGTCACATAGGGTGACTGCCGACTTGTAGTTTTAGATCGGACAACCCATTTAACATCCATTTTTTAAACACTGTTTGTTTCAGATAGGTTGCTATAGGCAAAACTGACAGTATTTTTTACACTGGCCGCCATGCAGAAAAACTATTGTTATCTGAATATTTTTATTTGAAAGCTTTACTTTGATTTCTGGTGGGAAGATGTCATGTCAAGCACAATCATGACAACAGTATGATTGTTCCTGTCATTTATGAGTCTTTTGCATTTGAGACCAGAGATAAAGTATTATAAGGCCGCTGAACCTTCTTGTCTTTGTGCCCTAATCTCCACTATTTGTTAGGCGTCGGATTCCTGCAGCTGCACAGCGGGAATCCAGAGCCATACATCCAGCGGTCTCCCATTCCTTTCCGACTGCTCAGGGACCTGCACAGCAATCTCGGCGATCCAGGTGCCCTGCTCAGACCAGCTCTCTGGGTCTGGATCTTGCTGCCACCTCTGGACCAGCAAAGGTAGCGCAACCCGCTTTGCAGGAAACCACTCCAGAGGCTAAGTCCTCTCACCGTGCTGCTGGGCATGCCCACGAGACGATTTCCCAGAGGAGATTGGGGGTCACGTGCTCAGGTCCTTGTCCTGATCTGATTGGCCATCTCAGAGGTCTGGAAGGTCCCGGAAGCGCATGGCTATGAAAGGACTGAATGGCAGCTCGCCCATGTGCTAGTATAGACTATACTTGCTATGTGTGAATGGTGATGGATGTATGATTCTGGTGACTGACTCATTATGAAACCCCTTCCCTCTGATATTACGCATGTGGATAGGGAATTAGAGTTATAGTCAGCGCCAGTCAGTGGCAAGCCATACGCCATAGTACAAACCGCACCGCTACACTAGCGTCCGATAGTGTGATGCCTCACGGCACTGTCGTACAGCGGCAGTAGTTACCGCCACGCTGCAGTTAGCAGTACTTACTGGCGTCCGCGGTAGCGACGCTGCACGCATGGTAGATCAAGACTGACACCGACCTCTGCCTTGGGCCGTGTCCTGTGACCATATACCATGTGTGCACGCCAGCTGAGACCTGTGAAGCTAACAGGCTCAGCGTTTATGCTTTATTTGTACTAAAGCGCCTCTGTGAGTTTAACAGAATCCGCTCTGCGCACCTCGGGTGACGTTTAACCCGAGCGCAGTATACCGCCATATAGCGAGTCTGCCATTACTCAGCAGCAGTTGTTACACCTACTGCACGGTGGACCCTGGGCAGTGAACTCACTTCCTATTATTTATATTTAGTGCGTTCCGCCGTCCCTAACACTATTAGCCTTACCTTTTCTTCATATACAATCATTTACTGGAGATATCTGTGCAATATGCGAATTTGACTATGAACATCGTGTGTATTTAAAAAAAAAAAAAGATTACATTGAACAGTTAATAAAAAATGCCATTTTAATGGCATGGTCGGATCTTGCAACTGTTGACTACATCGGGTTTTCTACTTATTGACAACCCAGCATTTATGGATCCAGGGCAGTGAAAAAAAATAGCAATCGATAATCACCTCCTGGGCTGGCACCGCTCCTCCATACTGAGTCCTGAGCTCCTTTTGTGTCTCCTGTGATCAATATCCCGCAGGGTCGTTAAGGGCCTTTTACACATAGCTTTGTGTGACGCATACCTCCGACTGGCCCCCCCTCTGGATATCGCTGATCGCGCTCGAATGTCCTGGGCCATTTTTTCCTTGCTGGCGTCCTGCTGGTGCCGACTAGTGACGCATGGACGCAGGCGGAAGTCGTCATCATCGCTGCGGTGTGACAGGTAAGAGCAACCGCCGGCGGATCGCTTATTGCTGCTGCGTCACTGTAGAGATCTGCCTGTTTGGCAGCTCACTAGCGACTATTTAACGATGCACCAGCGATCCTGACCGGGTCGTATCGTTGTCCGGATCGCTGGTGCATCGCTAAATGTAACGGGATCCTTCCATGAGCACCGCAGACCGTCAGTCAGTAAGCAGCAGCATTCATTTTTTTGAGCAAGTAGATGTTGATCCCAGGAAACTGTCAGGGAACGTAGGGCTGAGTATAGAAGAGTGGGAAGCGAGTATCACATTTTTTTCATTTTTTCTTTCCTCAGTGGAAGATGACCCTGTTAAGTAAGCTGATAAAATAGGAATTATTTAATCAATGGAGCAAAGAATTGTCAGATTAAGTGAACTAATCTAGTATTAGTAAACCTCTGAGAGATTGAGAAGAATTCAAAGAGTTGGAAATCTCTTTTCCATATAGATTTTTTTTCAATGTACAAAAATTACAATTTTACTTGAATAGTTTCAGTTTTTTGTTTTTTTTTAATTTTGCATGAAAGAATGGTAGAAGCAAATGTAAGAAACTTTATATAGCATCTTATTCTAGAACTCTGCTTCTTTCTTCTCTCATGAGCTATTTTTCCTTCTCTCCTGCAGACTGAATTCACCAGCCACTCTGATAAAGTGCTCAAATGTGTTCTGCCAGTGTGGAGTCAGGTTACACCTTCTATTATACACTATGGATAGAGAAGAGGAAGGAGAAAGAGGGCAGAGCACTCAGCAAAGTGAGAAACAGGCAGACAAGGGTAGACACTGGCAGCTTCAGTTTAAAGCAACTGACTGACTTCCTTCCAGTGCTGGATTCAGAGCCACTTAGCTCAGTACTACTGCTGTTTCTGCTTCTCTTTTTGCTCTACAGAGGACCAAGAGCAGAAATCCATCTGTGGGTACTGTGCATGGGAGACATGATAGCAGCTAGTATCCTTCCACCGGCTCAGAGGGAACTAAACATTAAAGATAGATTCTGCAGAGGGGAAAACTGGTAACAAAATGAAGAATACAAGCCATATAATATCCATAAATGATGTTACTTCTCATGTACACACGACAGCTTATTCTGAAATAACGAGAATCCTTTAAACATTTCGTTAGTACACACTAACATATACCCAGTTGTTCACTTGTCAGTCGGTCTTGTACTTTAGTGATAGTAGACAACTGATTAATTTGCCTTTTTGGCCAAGAGTTCTGAAAACAAAAAACCTTCTCTAGCCCTTTTTATCTAGAATAACATGCAACAATATGACCAAAATAAGACCTCGTAATGAAAGTGGTTGAGCCTATACGCCGAGTTTGACTTATATTATAGCCTTGTTAGTAATATTTATTAGACTTTTTTACAACTTTTTTGAAGAGCATCTGTCATTATTTTCAATATTAATCAATATTAGGTAATAATAGACTGAGAGTATTTAGTTAAATTCCTTACTTTTTAGCATTCCGTAGTGCTTCAAAGGGAACCTGTCACCCGGTTTTACCGATATAAGACCACCACCTTACAGCATTTTATTTATTTTTTTGCAAAAATACACGCTTTCAAGCAAACTGCATCAGGGCCCCAATTATTATTTTTTCTTTTTATAATTAACGCTGAAGTATTAAGTGTGTTCTGGTAGGGAAAGGATTAAGGAAACTTAAAAGTTTATGCAAGATGTAAATTGGATACTTGGTAGAACCACTGAATTTTGCAAATGAAATGGAATTAGAAAGTGTCATACTTTTCATTTTTTTTTTTTTTTTTTACAATTGGACCTACTTTATGTCTAATTTACAGCATTAAGAATGTCCAAAATAATTTTACTTTAAAATATTCCATTAAACTGACATAATTTTCTCAGCATCTTTGTACTGGTATTCATGATACTACTGTGAAAATTAGTTTCCAGCTGGAAAAAAAAGCAGGAATAGTCTTTTATTTTCATTGTGCCATGTCATCATGCTTTACTTTTAGAGATTTTCTCGTTTTCAAGTTAAACAATATGAGAATGGGAACAATTATTTTCTCGCACATCTTTTTATGTGCCCATGACTCGGGTGCACTCATCTCCAACTGAGTGACAATTGGGTTACAAGAAATGGAGTAAGAGAACCGATTTTTTTCAGAGAGACTGAGGATATAATGGAATCTAAACAATCTGAGTCATTGTACAGAAGAACAAAATATGAGCTATTGGAAGCTCAGGATAAACAAAAACAGATCAGTAACGTGAACTATAGTAACACGGCACTGAAATACTGCGACTGGAAGAACTAGGTAATCCAGAAGTGAACACAAATAGCTCAATCAGTCACTTTGAGAGAGAAAAAAAACGTCATTTCAAACTTATTTCCAATTTAAAGTCTGCATTGGGAAAGTCCTGACGCAATAGATAGCTGATTGTAAGGCTTTCAGAAGACGGAAGAAAAGAATGCTCCTATGACTGCATTTTTTTTATTTGAAACATTAACCACTTAAAAGGAACCTGTCAGCAGGATTGTGCACAGTAACCTACAGGCAGTGTCAGGTCGGCATCGTTATACTGATTAAAATGATACCTGATGATGAAATCCGTCTTGTGGTTGTTGATTAATCTTTATTTGTAGTTTTGAGTTAATGAGATTTTGGTGCTTCAGGGCGGCCTGTGGGGGGTCTGAAATGAGATGGGGCTTGTTGAACCCCAGTCTGCAAATTCCTCACAATTTATGCACCTTTACTGACATAAGTTATGCCAGAAATGTACTCCATAACACCACTGGAGTAACATTTTTGGTGGAGACGCACAAGGGTTGTAAACGTGCAAACTAAAATGTAGAATATACTTGTATTTTGATACCTTTTTTTCAGCAAATTAATCATGTTGACCTGGACACATGATGTAATAGTGGCTGCAGAATAAAATATTTTTGCCTTTCTTTTGCTTTTAAAATTGTACCTCTCCGTTGCACAGATATTAGCAATCAAAGTATTTGTCACCGAATCAGTTAATTTTCATTCAACTGGGTGTTGTCAGACAGTTTTCACTGGGGGTGTTTACTTCTTCCTCCTGTATGACATTGCCCAATCATAGGCAGACAGCATCACACAGGAGAAAAAGAATATGCTCCCACAATAACTTAGAACGGCTACACTTGTAATGATAGCTTGATTTCACTGCAGAGTGATTGCAAGTTACCTGAGTTCAACAGAGCTGATTTCTGACACCTTAAAGCTCTCATCTCCAAGTGGACAGTGTGGGAGGAGGGGCAGTACAGCAGAGGTGACAGTGCTATGAAAGAAGGAGAGCTGATAGAAGGGTTTGTAATATGACATAACTAAATTCAGCTGTGTTGCCCCTCCCACACACAGACTGACAGGAGATGACAATTTAAAGGTGTCAGAAATGATACTCAGGTTTACTGGCTAACATCAACTTGTAACTACCCTGCAGTGATAACAGTACAGGGCAGGGCTGTCTGTCATTATATCACAAAGGAATAGTCTGTTTTGAGCTATGTTTTTCTTCTGAGTGTCGCTGCCTGCTTATAATTGGTCAATCTCATACAGGGGGAAGAAGTACACGCCTCCAGTGAAAACTCATTGATAACACCCACTTGGACTTAATGAAAGTTAATTCATTAGGTGCCAAATACTTTAATTGCTAATATCTTCACAGCTGAAAGAAAAAAAAAAGCAAGTTTATTCAGCTCTGAAGCCACTATTACACTGTGTGTCCAGTGCATTGTAAAGTACAACATGAAAAATTTGATGAAAGGTCCTCTTTAAATGAGAGGCTTCATTAAATGTTTTGGGGGTTTACATGTTTTATCTGCATAGAAGATTCTACACTTATTAGGAAAGATGATTAATTATTTAGTTATGTCACCAGTTACTCTTTGCCAAGTTTTCAGGAATGTCTTGTTTAGTCTTGCTTTTATGCCTTTGCAAGCAAACAGAACAAGTATTGTCATGGAGCTGTAAAACCCGTAAATGTTGGCGGAGGTGAAAAACCTCAAAAGATGACACAAATTCTTTATAACAAAAAAACATGTAAATTTCAGGCAAAGAATGATAAAATCCAAAATGGTGAAGTTTTAAACATTTGTAACATGAAATATTTACAGTATAATTATATAAACTTGTAGCACACAGGTCGTACAGTACACTACAAATGCTTACACAACTACAATAGGCTGAAATCTTGTTAAATCATGTTGTGGTTTGTTTCCTTAGATGTGCAGGCATGCAGTACAACAAGTTGGGCAGGAGAACTGGGTGTGTAATTGATTTATAGGCACGCTACCAGCTCAGAATTGGCTCTGCACAATGATTTGTATTTTCTTCAGATAGTTCTACTTGCCCCTTCACTTTTGTTTCAGTAATAACAGGTGAATCTAAAGAATGTTTTATGGCTACAATATGCCCTCTGTAATTGCACATTTGGACTCTAAAAGATATTTGCATGTTTAACTCCATAAGGACTGAGCAATTTTTCATTTTTGCACTTTCTTTTTTCCCTCTCCTTTCCTCCTCTTCTTCCAAAAATGGTAACATTATTTAAAAAAAAATGCAATTCCACAATTGTTTTTTGTTTTTTATTTTGTGTTTGGCTTCTCTCCACAGATGTGAAATGAGAGAAGATGAGTCTAGTTGGTGTGTGACAGCTAACATGCAAATCACGTGCATACAAACCTTGTTAGTCTGGTTGGAGTATTATGGTACACTACTACTCTCCTCTTCCCTGGGTTGGGGAAGTGTACAGACTGAGGGCACATTCAGGAGCAAAGGCAAGGTACGTGGCCCCAGTGTCTTCACCATTAGAAGTAATCCGGGGAGCAGGGCGAGCTAGGGAAGGAGCCCCTGGTCCCTGGACACCTAACAACAGAGTTGTGAAATAAGAGTTGGGACTAGCTCAGAGAGGGAGGGGCTATGTACCAAGATCAGAGAGGAATTCCTGGTAGTGAGTCAGACAGGGTCTACTTTGCAGCCAGAGAAGACCTTTGGTCTGAGTACTCACAGGGCTGCATGAGTTGGGTATCCCTGATATGAGTGGAGACCGATGCAGTGGATAGCGAGACTAGGAAAAGTGACAGAAAAATAGAGTAATGCTCTGGAGATGGGTCCTGGGAGTTTGCAACTAAGAGTGGAAACGGACTGAGATGGAACAGGGATGTGAGACAAAGAGCGTGCCCCGGGCTGTAGTTATTATTATTATTAATATTATTATTATTATTTATTTATATAGTGCCATTAATTCCATGGTGCTGTGCACGAGAAGGAGGGTTACATACAAAGTTATAGATATCGTTAACAGCAAACAAATTTACGATGACTGACTTGTACCGAGGGGAGAGGACCCTGTCCTTGCGGACTTACATTCTACGGGATAGTGGGGAAGAGACAGAAGGTCGGGGGTGCAGCAGCTCTGGTGGTGATGAGGCGGCAGCTCAGGTGGTGGTGAGGCAGCAGAATGGTCATTGCAGGCTGTAAGCTTTCCTGAAAAGATGGGTTTTCAGGTTCTGTTTGAAGGATCCGAGGGTGGTTGATAATCGGACGTATTGAGGCATTCCAGAGGATAGGGGATATTCGGGAGAAATCTTGGAGGCAGTTGTGTGAGGAACGAATAAGTGTGGAGGAGAGTAGGAGGTCTTGGGAGGATCGAAGATTACGTGAGGGAAGATATTGGGAGACTAGTTCAGAGATATAGGGAGGGAAAAGGTTGTGGATGGCTTTGTAGGTCAGTGTTAGTAGTTTGAACTGGATTCGTTGGGGAATTGGGAGCCAATGGAGGGATTTGCAGAGGGGGGAGACAGGGGAGTAGCGAGGATAGAGGTGGATTAGTCAGGCAACAGAATTGAGGACAGATTGGAGTGGTGCAAGAGAGTTAGCAGGGAGGCCACAGAGGAGAGTGTAGCAGTAGTCAAGGTGGGAGATGATGAGGGCATGTACAAGAGTTTTAGTAGATTGAGGACTGAGGAAGGGACGGATTCTGGAAATATTTTTGAGTTGGAGGTGACAGGAGGTGGCAAGAGATTTGACGTGTGGTTTGAAGGACAGGGCAGAGTCAAGAGTTACTCCGAGGCAGCGGATTTCAGGTGCGGGAGAGAGCATGATGCTGTTTGCCATAATAGATAGATCGGGTAGGGAAGATACGTAAGATGGAGGAAAGATAATGAGTTCAGTTTTGTCTATGTTGTTTAGGAAGCGAGAGGCGAAAAAGGAGGATATGGCTGCTAGACACTCCAGGATTCTGGACAGCAGAGAGGTGACATCTGGGCCAGAGAGGTAGATCTGAGTGTCATCTGCATACAGGTGGTACTGGAAGCCATGCGACTTTATGAGTTGCCTTAGGTCAAGAGTATAGATGAAAAAAAGTAGAGGCCCCAGGACAAAGCTTTGGGGGACTCCAACAGAGAGGGGGCGGGATGAGGAGGTAGTGTGGAAGTGGGAAACGCTGAATGTGCGGTCAGAAAGGTATGAGGAAATCCAGGACAGGGCAAGGTCTTTGATGCCAAGGGAAGAAAGAATCTGGAGCAGTAGGCAGTGGTCAACTGTGTCAAAGGCAGAGGACAGGTCAAGAAGGAGGAGGATGGAGAGCTGTCTGTTAGCTTTGGCTTTGAGTAAGTTATTAGTAATTTTGGTCAGGGCAGTTTCAGTGGAGTGGTGGGAGTGGAAGCCAGATTGCAGGATGTCAAGGAGGGAGTTAGATGAGAGGTGGGAGGAAAGTTGAGCATGGACATGCTGTTCAAGGAGTTTGGAAGCAAACGGGAGCAGTGATACGGGGCGATAGATGGGCATAGCAGTTGGGTCAAGGTTTGATTTTTTGAGGATGGGTGTTATGGTGGCATGTTTGAAGGCAGAGGGGAAGGTACCAGAAGTTAGTTATAGGTTGAAGAGATGGGTTAGGGCTGGAATGATCATGTTAGTGAGGTTGGGGAGCAGGTGGGAAGGGATGGGGTCAAGTGCACAGGTGGTGAGGTGTGATTTGGAAAGGAGATGAGTAAGCTCTCCTTCAGTGATGTTGGAGAGGGAGGTTATTAGGGAAGGGAAGAGGTCTGGTAGGTGGAGTCGTTGGGGTGGTGGAACTGTAAAGGTTTGCCTTGTTTGGTCAATCATGTTTTTGAAGTAGGTGGCAAAGTCCTCAGCAGAGATGAGGGGAGTTGGAGGTGGCAGTGGTGGGCGGAGGAGAGAGTTGAATGTGCTGAACAGTTGTTTTGGGTTGTGGGATAATGAAGATACAAGGTTTGTGAAATAGGTCTGTTTAGCAGAGGTGAGGGCTGATTTAAAGGCAAGTGTAGCTTGTTTGAAAGCAGTGAAGTTGTCTGGCAGGCGTGTTTTCTTCCAATGCCGCTCCGCGACCCTGGATGCTTGTCGAAGTTTTTTGGTGAGGTTATTGTGCCAGGGTTGCCTATTCGTTTGTCGCACTTTGTCATGCATTAGAGGAGCGACTGAGTCTATGGCTGATGTGAGGGTGGCGTTGTAGGAAGCGGTGGCACTGTCCGTGTTGTGGTGTGAAGATATGGAGGACAGAGGTAGAAGAGAGACTGAGAGTCTGTGGATGTCTAGGTGTGCGAGGTTTCTGCGAGGATGTGCTAGTGGCTGAACATGGGGGGCAGGTGAGAAGGACAAGTGTTGTGAGTTCATTTTCCCCTTCACCATTGAGGTCTGATGAACTCCCTCTTCTGGTGAAGGAAGGTAGTGAGGCTGATTACCAAGCACCTGGGTATGATGATGACTGGGTGACGGGAATTACTGACTGGATATAAGGCAGCCGACGCCCTTCTGCCTTGCTGGTGATCTCTCTGAGGGATTCTAGGAGACCAGTCTGATTCCTGCTCCTCAAAAGCTAAGTTTTCTGCACTGCTTTTTGCATTTGTGTTTTGTTTTGTTTTGCCTTGTTTTTCTGAATTTCTGCCATTCCCTGCTGGGGTGAGTTGAATTCCTTTTTGCTCTGTCTTCAGAAAATACCTGAGTGTTGATATAGTCTTTTTGAAGCCTAGCGTCTTCAGGGCCTTTTTCCCTATCAGCTAGTTGGCCCTTGTTTTGATAGGGTTTTTGGCGGATTGCAGACAGCAGCTTTCCTATCCTGTCCTATTTAGTTAGCTTGGGCCCCATCATTTGCTCAGCCTATCTTTCTATCTGTGTGAATGTTTTTTCATCTTGCTTCACCGTCATTATATGTTGGGGGCTGCCTATTGCTTTGGGGTCTGCTCTGGGGTAGTTTAGATTTCCCTTTCTGTCTTTAGGCTATGTAGTTCTCCGGCTGTGATCGAGGGGTCTAGGGCATCGTAGGAACCCCCCACGGCTACTGCTAGTTGTTGTTGATAGGTTCAGGGGTCTGCAATCCGATAGCTGCCAACTTCTCTGGTTTTCTGGACTTAGCTAGTATTTCTGTTTTTGCCTCCTACGGTGACTCATTCATAACAGACAAGGATGAGAAGGTGAGTAGATGGTAGTCAGATTGGGGGAAGGGAGAGGTTGTGAGATTAGATAGGGAACAGAGGCGGGTGAAGATGAGGTCTAATGTATGTCCATCTGTGTGGGTGGCTGTGGAGGACCACTGAGTAAGTCCAAAGGATGATTAAAGTGACAGGAGTTTGGAGGCTGCTGGGTGTCAATGGGGATGTTGAAGTCCCCCATGATGATGGTGGGGATGTCAGCAGAGAGAAAGTGGAGGAGCCAGGTGGAGAATTGGTCGATGAAGGCAGTGGCTGAGCCCGGTGGTCAGAATATGACAGCCATTTGGAGATTAGAGGGAGACTAATTACAGACAGAGTGAACCTCGAAAGAAGGGAGGATAAGGGAGGGTGGGGGGTTGGATAGGGTTGAAGGAGCAGTTTTTAGAAAGGAGGAAACCCACTCCTCCACCATGTCTGTTGCCAGGGCGAGGAGTGTGGGTAAAGTGTAGGCCGCCATAACTCAGTGTGGCCGGGGAGGCCATGTCAGGGGGTGTCAGCCAGGTCTCAGTGAGGGCCAGGAAGGAAAGGTTGCGGAAGGTAAAGAGGTCGTGGATCACGTGGAGCTTGTTGCAGATGGAGCGAGCATTCCAAAGTGCTCCAGAAAGAGGGAGGGGGTCAGTGGCACAGGTTTTAAGTGTGAGGGATTGCGGTAGTTTCTCTTAGTGTGAAAAAGATAGGGGTGAAGATTAGTGGGATGTATGAGGCGGGGGGGCAGGATTGGGGGATATGTCACCAGCAGTGAGAAGAAGCAGAGAAAGGGAAAGCAGGTCGGTGAAGGAGAGTGATCGTCTTGTATTGTATTTTAGTAGGAGAGGTCTGAGGTTAAGGAGTATGTCTGCAGATAAAGCAAGGTAGGGGTAAGAGAGAGGGGGAGATAGTTATTTGGTTCGAGGGTGCAGGGGTTTTGGGATAGCGAAGGAGAGTGAAGACTAGTTGAGCAAAAAAGGTGATGGCATAGTTCTAATACATCAGCAAGCAAAGAAGTTAATTAATGGCCATAGTGGCAATCTAGCACCCCTGAGGGGAAAAAAGGATGCTGATGCACTGGTTAAAATACAGGACTTTCACATACTGAACTTTAGAACTGTGCTGGGTTCTTATGAAGACAGAGGAACTTGAGGCAGAAACAAGTGAACTTGGAAGAAGCAGAGAGACTGTGTGTGAAGATGCTCCGAATTGTAAAGGAAATGTTCATGAAGTTATGCACTTGCTCTTTATTGTACATAGTTCCCACCAAGTTAACTTTATGTAAAAGACTGTTTGTTTTCGAGTGGTGATCTCCACCATTAAACTGTTTAATATGTGGTCCTAACCAGACGAAGCCACCAGCATCATGTGGCCTGCAAGGGCTTAGCGCTCCCATAGACAAAACCCACACACTGCCAGGATCCCTATCTTCATGTAGCGTGCCAGGATGTAAAAGATGAATCCTTCACCCATGGCTACTCCCCCACGCCCCATTACACAACCACTTTAATTACTAATGGCGCCATGTCAGTCAAAGACACAGGAGGCTTCTCATAGTCTGTACAGAATAATGAGAATTTCCGGTAGTTAATTTTAATTAATAAACTGAAGTAGCAATGCTAATTTTTATGAAGGACACTGAATGTGTCCATTTATTTCTTCTCATATATTGTGGGTCAGTTTCCATGTTCCTTCCAGCCCTCAAAATAAACAACCTATTTAAGATATAGAAAATGAAAATGGACGATTCTTTAAGAAAGTTTCTCAGCCCATATTACCGTACATACCCAGCGCTTACATGGCTTGTTGAATAGAACAGTCAAATGTCACCACTAAAATTGCTGTTTAATAGTCAATCTCATCTAAAATGCCATTCTTTTTCAGAATCACCTTTCCCGATCGCTGCCTCCCTCCCACCCCCGCTTCTCTGCCAGTCTGTTATGCTTTTTTTTGGATTAAAAGCTATTTGTTTAAAAGGACTGTTCTTCAGTCTAACATTTCTAGTAGTCTATGCATGGCAAAAGTCTGATTGAATAAAGTGACAGTTGAAAAATTGAGATCATTACCATATCATTATTAGAATTGTATGTATTCTTACATTGACCCTCCATGGAAAAAACTGACCCCCAAAGTTACATTTACCTTGTCTTTACTATTCTGTAGATTACAGAGGGTCTAAATGTTGATGGTTCCTTCAGAGCGACTGACAATTCAGGTCTCAAGCAATGGATGTCATGAGCTGCCCTGGAACCTGTGCAGGGAATAACGCTTCAGCAACATGCAGCAAATTATTATTCATACAGGTTACTGGGCAGCTCATGACAAGAGCTAGAGGTATAGGCACAGTGAGGGAGGAGTGTAGAAGATGCAGTAAAAATATTTTTACTATGGTTTTGTACACAAACATTGGCCTCATGCAGGTATAAGATGCGGAGATGGAGCTACAGGTTTTTTATCCTCTTGTGACCGGAGGGCAACTGGTTCCCCGGCAAGACTCTTCACACAACCTTAGAACTTCCTAAATGCAACTTGAGTTTTCTTTACTATGTTGTCCAAAATGGAGTTGAGATTGTTAGATTCAGGCCCTTCCCGAGTCAAGTGCATCAATTCACTACTTTGCCTGCCCTTCTCATTTGCTGCAAGTTTCACACACCATACAGTGAGGACTCCTTTACTCACCGGTTCTACAGTGGACGCACTCTACAACACAGACCTACTTTCCAGCTTCACTAACAGTCCCCACCCATTTGTCTGCTTGCCTTGTAAACTCAGGAGTCCATGTCAGTCTGACTTCTTCTTATATCACATTGGCTAACAAAACTTAGTACAGTGCTAGCTGGTCTGTGGGCAAATTACCTTTTCTTGGCATGTTGCAGCCTACAAGGTTTCTGTCACATTTTCCTCTTCCCAGGAAAAGGGCAGGGTTACTAGCTTCTTATCTACATGGCACTTACTATCTGCCTCATTATGTTTCCTTTGTGCTTTTACTTTTTGCTTAAAAACACTCCCACACGCTTCGCCAAAACATGAAATATCAGTATCTCGTGCCATCCATGGCTAGCTAATGCTTTGGAACCCAGGGTGATTAACCAAAGCTAGAAATGGGTTTTCCAAAAATATGTATTCTCCAGAATACAGAATGTTTGTTATTCATTCTGTGTGAATTCAGTGGCTGCCATTTAGCTGAATTGTAGAAGCTCAAAAAAAGGTTAAAGACACCCCCAAAAATACTTATCTCACCACTCACCTAAGTATATCTTCTCTGGTTCAGTCTGTTCTATCGGTTCCTGCTTTTCTTATTATATTCCTGGTGTCTGAACATGGTCCATTTGTTGACCTTGTTTTTGCCTTCTGATTTTGTATATTGACTGCCCTCCTGGTTCTGATCCAACTACCTGACCATTTCTGCCAGTCTGCACCATTGGCTAGCAGCTGAATCCATACTCCAACCCAGGGGCACTTGTGTAAGTCCAGAACCTTGTTGTTCTGTCTCCAACATCTGATTTATAATCCTTGATTATCTGCTTGTTAATGTTTTCAGTATTTCTGGCTCCCTCTGGTGACCAGAGTCATAACTGCAATTTTATTGTGTTATTTTACTTTCACTTTTGATCCTAGTATTCTTTCTCTCCATTGCAGTGCATTCTGGTAAGCTTTTGCAGTGCATTCTGGTAATGCTGCAATGCATCCTGGTAGCCTTTGCAAAGGATTATGGTATTTTGCCTCCAGCTCTCCATTTTCCTTCTACCTGCATTCAGGAAGCATCTCATTTCTCTTCTCCCCTTGTGATAGCATAGCTGGTATGTATTTATGCTTCCTGTATTTAATTCCTCTCTCATATTAGCCTGGTTAGCTATAAGTGCAGATGTTGATTTATGATGTACTATGTAGAATATGTATTTCTGATGTACCCTGTATTTACTGAGTGTATATATATATATATATATATATATATGTTTTGCTTGTAGTTTCACCGCGCCAATATACCATCACGTTCAATAAAGCACAGATTCAACTACAGTCTCCTTATTGAATTCGGCTTCATTTAGTGAGGACAGAAAACTTGTTGTTAACCCCTTCACGCCATGGCCATTTTCCATATTTGTATTTAGTTTTTTCCTCTCCTTCTTTCAAGAGCCATAATTATTTTATATTTTCGTCAATATAGCTGTGTGAGGAGTTTTTTTGCAGGACAAATTGTACTTTTGAATGGCACCATTGATTTTACTATCTAGTGTAATGAAAAACAGGAAACAAATTTCCAAGTGCGGCTAAATTGCAAAAAAAAATGCAATTCCACTATAGTTTTTTGGATTTTGGATTTGCCCTGTTCACTATATGGTAAAACTGACCTGGCAATGTGATTCCTAAGGTCAGCACGAGTGCACAGATACCCAGCATGTATAGTTTATTTTTCATTTAAGCGGTGGAAAAAAATTCTGAGATTTGTATGAAAAAAGTTAGTGTTTGTCGCCATTTTTTCTGAGATCCAGCAAAGGTTAAACAGACAGCTGTGTGCTGATATTAATAGTCTGAGTCTGGGAAGGGGCCAGGGATATTGGCCCCTTCCCAGGTTAACAACACCAGCCCACAACCGCCCCAGAAATGGTGCATCAAATATGGCGCTTAGTCTCACTCTTCCCACTTGCCCTGGTACAGTGGCAAGTGGGGTAATAGGGTTGGGGTTGATGTCAGCTGTTTTATTGCCACTAACATCAAGCCCAGGGGTTAGTAATGTGGAGGTTTCTATAAGGCAGCTGTGTATCAGACGGGGGGCAGGGGACTTACATTTAAAGCTATAAAAAAAACCCCGCAGGAGTGCTGCTTTAGTATGAGGACACACTGATTTTCTTAATCTAATTTGTGCTTATATGAAAGCCATCTCTTATATGACAGAAGACCAAATCTGTGTCATACTATTTTCCTTAGGGAAATTGTTTAATATTTGTCTGACATATTACCTCATCTGTTCAACAGCCTCCTGACCTGAGGTCAGCTGAGGCAATTGTTTGACAATGAATTTTTACCAAGATATGTAAGAGAGTGAGAACCGAAGATTTGTAGCCTTCGGCAGGGAGGAAATAATTCTGTCGGACCATTATCTATAACATTGTCTGGATGTGTTATCTGGTGTCTAAAAATTGCAACAACTACGTTTTCTTCAAATGTACAAAAATATCTGTAGTATTGCTATAAAATATAGCTGAATGTTTAGAAATTTTTTTTTACTACCTGTGCCTTGATTTAATGGGGATTTTAGATTTGAGTTTAAAGTATAAATTTTCAATTGTTACTATTTGGATGGATGGGACTGTATGCCTAGATAACGCATTAGGACCTAGAATAAACCCATGCAAGCATGACAACGTACTGACAACATACTGTGGCCCTTTTACTAACTCTTCCTAATATACAGGTGCTTCTCACAAAATTATATTATCATCAAAAAGTTACCGTAATTTATTTCAGTTCTTCAATACAAAAAGTGAAACCCATGTATTATATAGAGTAATTACAAACAGAGTGATCTACTTCAAGTGTTTATTTCTGTTAATGTTGATGATTATGGCTTACACCCAATGAAAACCCGAAAGACATTATCTCAGTAAATTAGAAAAATTAGCAAAAAGCACCTGCAATGGCTTCCTATGTGTTTAAAAAGGTCCCTTAGTGTGTTTCAGTAGGCTCCACAATCATGGGGAAGACTACTGAGTTGACAAGTGTCCAGAAGGCAGTCATTGACACACTCCACAAGAAAATTAAATTTTGTATTTCATTTGGAAATCAAGGTCCCAGAGTCTGGAGGGAGAGTAGAGAGGCCACAATCCAAGCTGCTTGAGGCCTAATGTGAAGTTTCCACAATCAGTGATGGTTTGGGGTGCCATGCCATCTGCTGGTGTAGGTCCACTGTGTTTTATCCAAACCAAGGTCAGCGTAACCGTCTACCAGGAAATTTTAGAGCACTTCATGCTTCCCACTGCAAACAAGCTTTTTGGAGATGGAAATTTCATTCTCCAGCAGGACTTAGCACCTGTCCACTCTGACAAAAGTACCAATACCTGGTTTAAAAACAGGCTAGGTGCTTGACTGGGCAGCAAACTCGCTTGACCTTAACCCCATAGAGAATCTATGGGGTATTGACAAGAGGATGATGAGAGACACCAGATCAAACAATGCAGACGAGCTGAAGGCTGCTATCTGTGACGGACTCAGCTCCTGCTGAGCCCATTTTTTGAGTGGACCCTCTGGGTCGTGGCACCCACCCACCGAGGGCGAGCTGACCTTGTGAGAATCCACCCCCTATACAGGGAGTGACAGGGGCAAGACCAAGGGGGTGAGCCACCACGACTGCTGGGACCAGATGGCCGGCTCAGGGGACACTAGACGAGTGTCTGACGACAAGGACGAGCAGGAAGCAAGACGAGACTAGACGTAGATGCAAGGTATCTTCATTAGAATAACACAAGATCACATACAGAGAAAACAAGCAAAACGTGCAAGGTGCGCGCGTGGGCACGCCAAGGTCCATAACATGGTACGTGCCAGATGGCACGCCTAGGCACAGGTAATGGCATGATGGCATCGGACTCCGGACTGCTGGCAAACCGACAGGGTCCAGGGATCAGGCTGCGGACGTCAGCTCCGGACATCAGGCCGTAGTCATCTGGTTCCGGACCTCTGGCAACGGTCGGCAGGTTCCGGGCATCCGGCAGGCAAACCAGGGTTCAGGCAAGGAGGCACGACAGATCCAAGCAGGGTGCGTGTTTAGGGAACACGCCAAGGTCCAAGGCTAGGTGCGTGTGTAGGGGACATGCCAGGGTCCAAGGCTAGGTGCGTGTGTAGGGGACACACCAGGGTTCAAGACTAGGTGCAAGGCAAGGTGCGTGTGTAGGGGACACGCCAGGGTTCAAAGCGAGGTGCGTGTGTAGGGGACACGCCAAGGTTCGCAAACGAGACAGGGTGCGTGTGTAGCCACGCCAAAGCATAGAATAAGACAGAGTGCGTGTAGAGACACACCAAGGCACAAGGTACAAGACAGAGTGCGTGTAGAGACACGCCAAGGTACAAGACAGAGTGCGTGTAGAGACACGCCAAGGTACAAGACAGAGTGCGTGTAGAGACACGCCAAGGTACAAGACAGAGTGCGTGTAGAGACACGCCAAGGCACAAGACAGGGTGCGTGTAGAGACACGCCAGGGTTCAGAGCAGGGCTACGTGCTAGGAGCTACGCAGGGACGCACACCTCACTGGCCAATGCACACGGCTGTAACGCCAGCACGAGGCACGACTAAGGCACAGGAGGGGGCAAAGGAACCTTCGTGCTAGGAGCCACGCCAGGTTCAGGGCAGGGTGCGTGCTAGTAGCCACGCCAGGGTTCAAGGCAGGGTGCGTGCTAGGAGCCACGCCAGGGCACAAGGAAGGGCTGCGTGCTAGGAGCCACGCATGGGGCACGCCACACTGGCCAGTACACACGGCTGTACACAAACACGTGGCACTTACCACGGCACAGGAGACGGCCAAGGGGAACCCACGCCGGGGTTCAATGCAAGGACAAGGCAGGGAACAAGGCAAGGAATACAGGCAGAAACAGAGCCAGGTCAGAGAGAGGACAGAGTCTAGCAGCGGAGCGTAGGCAGAAGCCCAGAGCCGGGCCAAGGGAAGACCTTGGGACTAGACAAAGAAACGAGCACTAAGGAGAGGAGAAATGGTGCGTGTGCCAGGGAGCACAAAAGAGCACCATAGGAGAGAGCGAGGCAGAGCAAGCAAAGACTGAGACCATAGGGAGGAACACAAAGCAAGGAATAGCAAGGCAGAGAACACAGGGAGGACTACAAGTCAAAGCATAGCAAAAGCAAGACATGGCAAAACAGGCGAGGCAGAGAACAAAGGAAGGACTACAAGTCAAAGCATAGCTAAGGCGAGACATAGCAAAACAGACTAAGACAAAGAACAGCAGAAGGACTACAAGGCAAAGCAAGGCAAAGACAAACAAGGCACGAGAGACAACACAAGACATGGCACAAGACAAGAGGCGGAATACGAGCACGGAGCGTGTGCAGAGACGCACTACAGAGCAAAGTGCAAGGGCACAGAATAGAGGGAGCAACCCCACAGACCCAGAGCCTTGCAGAGAAGCAACACAATAATCAGGCCCTGAGCATAGGAAGAGGCGGCCTGATATAGGGCATAGCACCTCCTCCTCCAGGTCAGGACCAGGGGAGAACTTCCGGGATTCTAGACATGACGAGATGATAGCAGAACCAGACAGTGCAGGATCTTAGGAAACGTCACATGATCAGGGTTTCAGACATGACGAGATGATCACCGAACCAACCAGTGCAGGATCCTAGGAAGAACACATGATCCGGGATTCTAGACATGACGAGATGATTGCAGAACCAGACAGTGCAGGATCTTAAGAAACATCACATGATCAAGGACTCCAGACATGACGAGAAGATCACAGAAGGCAGAGCAGAAACGCAGGGATCCTGCAGCTCAGACATGAGGTGAGTCTGCACACAGCTCTAGCGAACATGCAGGACAGCAGACAAAACATGCGCATGCACATCGCTCCAGGAGTTCTTGAGACAAACAGACATGGCAGACATGGCGGACGTGACACTATCAAAGCAACCTGGTCTTCCATAACACCTCAGCTGTGCCACAGGCTGATCGCCACGCCGCATTGATGCAGTAATTGATGCAAAAGGAGCCCCGACCAAGTACTGAGTGCATTTACTGAACATACTTTTACTGAACATACATTTCAGTAGGCCAACATTTCAGATTTTAAAATCATTTTTCAAGCTGGTGTTATAAAGTATTCTGATTTACTATGATAATGACTTTTGGGTTTTTCATTGGCTGTAAGCCATAATCATCATCATTAACAGAAATAAACACTTGAAATAGATCACTCTGTGTGTAATGACTACAGTATATAATATGTGAGTTTCACTTTTTGTATTGAAGAACTGAAATAAATTAACTTTTTGATGATATTCTAATTTTGTGAGAAGCGCCTGTATAGACAGTCTTAAATTTGATATTTCTTTTTTAAGGTTCACATCACCTTTTTCTTTAAGATTTTTGACTTTTCATCTGTTATGCCAAACTGTTGGTGCACATTGATGCACAGTAAAGCACCTTTTTATCTGGGAGATAAAAGGAATGATAAGTATAAGCAGCAGCCATGTACTACCAATCATATACACTTGAGTAATTGTTCATCAGTAAGTATAACCAGCAACCGCCCCTATAAAAGCAGAAGTTTTCACAGTTTTCTGGTCTGGGGAATTTAGCGTGTTAACATAATGTCAAGGAGGAAAGACGTGAGCAATTCTCGCTGTCTGTCAATCCTGGAAAGGTTATAAAGCCATTCCCAATTTGGAGTCCATAGATCTATAGTGAGAGAGACAATTTAGAATGGAAAAATATCCCAGACAGCTGACAAGCTTCTCAGAAGTGGATGCTCCAACAAATTGACTCCAAGGCCAGATTGTGTAATGCTCAGAGAAATTGCAAAAATTCCAAAACCTAAAGCTGAGACTCTAAAGACCTCAGTAAGTATGGTGAATGTTCAAATTCACGTCAATACAATTAGAAAAAGACTCGACAAGTGTGGCTTGTTAGGAAGGATTGTCAGGAAAAAGCCCCTTCTTTCTAAAAAGAATACAGAAAAATGACCAATGTTTGCAAAGTTGCATCTGGACAAACCACATAGTTCTGTTTGGGCAACCGAGACCGAAGTGTAGATGTTTGGCCATAAACCTTGTGCCACATTTGGTGAAAAACAAACAAGACATATAAGCACAGACATCTAACACCAAATGTCAAGCCCAGAGGTGAAGGAGTAATGATTTGGGATTGTTTTGCTGCCACCGTACCTGGACACCTTGTAGTCATTGGATTGACCATGAAATCCTCTGTATACCAAAATATTCTAGAGTTAAATGTAAGACCATTTGTCTCAAAGCTAAAGCTTGGCTAAATCTGGGTCATGCAACAAGATATTGCTGCTGATGGTGTTTTGTACAAGTTATAGATTCATGGGGTGTACTTAATTTATCACACACTTTTTCTGGTTATTTTGGTAAATAATATAGTATAGTTTGTCATCTTTTATTGTTCATCTCAGGTTGCGCTATTTACCTAATTTTAACATCTTCTAAGGACCAGATTTTTTTTATTATGTCCTGTTACATAAAACCATAGAATTAGATGATAGTGTACTTATTTTTTCTCATGACTGTGTAGGGAGATGGACCGGGCTAGGTAGGCTTCTTGTGTGCCCGGGCTGGAACTGTCAGGGCTGTCACCATTGCTGCTGGGGAAGGACTTTCTGACCGGAGCAGACCTTTGCACCTGACTGTAGTGGGCGGGGTGGACATAAAAGAGGCTGAGCGCGTGAAAACAGGACTTCTGGTGGGAAAACAGGGTACGTTGACTCTGTTTCCGCTGTTCCATGCCAACCAGGAGGCCTATTCGGTGGTCTGTCCTTCCCTGTGTGCGCAACCTGTGCACAGACAGAGCTGAGCATATTGCAGACCCCTGAACCTGAGAGCCCTGACCGGTCGGCACACCTCGCAGTGACTGACAAGCTTCACATTGCTGACCTCGTGTTACACGCTGATTCGGGAGACTCTGCTGTGGCCTCCACCTCGAGACTTTGTGTCGCACTTGCTGCGCCATCTACAACCTCTTGTTCAATACCGTGTTCCAGGATTGGGAGACCACGTCTGGAAAGGCCAGGATACGCCACTTCGGTAAAGAGACAGTGCTTCAATTTTATCCGGGACCACTTCAGAGACGTTTTGCGCCACCTGCGCTACCATCGTGGGATCTTTCAACCTCTTCCGTCTGGGAGCCACAGACTGATAAGTTAATTTGCTTTAACTGTCTATTGATAACATTGCACCCCCCTACCGTTTTACCCTCTTTTGCATTTGTATGCTTCCATACCGTCGTACTCCCTGCGTGGAGTAGTTACCGTTAAGATCTCTTTGCATAAAGAACCAGTTATCTCTTGCTCTGCCTCCTGCTCATCACTGCATTCTGCGTTCCTGCTAGTACCTTACAACTGCATGTTGTTCTGATTTGCATTCAAGACCTGAGTTTTGCAAGGAAAAGCTACCAACCACTTAGCTACTCTGTCGCTCTTATTTTAAGTAGCACCACTATAAAAGACCATAGATAGAACATCATCTTTATTTCATTACGTCTTTGTTTCAAAACATTGAGAAAGCAAACATTTCTAAACATTTCAATGCAAAAGAGTGTTGAGGCACTAATTCTAAAGCTTTTCACCAGTTTGTACTGACCCTTATTTCGGTAACACAATCTCTTTGTCAAATTTCTTCAGGGTGGTGCAAATTCAAAGACACATAGTGATTTTTCAAAAAGAGTAGAAGAAAAACAGAACTCTCCCCATTTGACGGTGTATCAGTCCATTTTTATTTTCAGTTCATTCAGGACAGCTGCATAAAGTGCAATGGTGCTAGCAGCGCAAAGACAGGTGCAGGGATTTAATGAGAGACATGACGGACAACGAACATTTTGCGCTTAACTTGCGCTTCTATTGGTCCATGTTACTGCGTGTTACAACCACATTCCACATTCCCTTTTAACAAGGATGGAAGGAGTAGAAACATTAGTGAAATAATTAGTGAGGCAACAAGTCACATCTGTATGCATACAAAAAAAACATGTCACAAACATACAGACATATCTAACTTATCGTTAAAACCTAGAGTACCTTTTAACACATTAGGATCTCCATTATGACAATCATGAATGTGTTTGACAAATCGAATTGACCCTTTCATCGTTGTTATGGAAAGATAATTACACCCTTCCACCCCTGTTAAACGGGAACGTGGTTGTAACACATAGTAACATGGACCAATAGAAGTGCAAGTTAAGCGCAAAACGTTCATTGCCTGTCATGTCTCTCTCATAAATTCCCTGTACCTGTCTTCACGCTGCCAGCACTATTGCACTTTATGCAGTTGTCCTGAATGAACTGAAAATAAAAAATGGAGTGATGCACCGTCAAATGGGGTGAGTTCTGTTTTTCTTCTACTCTTCTTGAAAAATTTCTAAATGTTTGTCCACTGACAATTGATTGTGACGCCACTTGGACACAATTTTTTAATAAATATTATTGTTGTCTATTTTTTCCTACATACATTAAAGCATTTTTTCGCCTTTTTTAGAAAATTTTATGTATTGTGTGTATGTGTTTTTGTGTATTTTTTTAAATATTTTCAGTCTCCCTGTACTTACCTATCTTGCCACCTAACAAGATTGATGTATGGATCAAAAAGTTCTATTCAGTGTTCATTGGCAAAGTTATGTGATGTGTTTAGTAGACATCACGTTCTTTTTCTGTATTATTTCCTGGAGAGGGGGAGGCACTACAGACTACAAATCGCTTACCTGTGACACCTGTAGTACACAACCTGACGAAGGGGAACCGAGTTACTTTGAAACGTGTTGGTTGGTTTAATAGTCTCCACAGGACTTGTACTTTGTGACGTCACACACCTCTCCAGTCTTGCCAGTCACCGCCCACATGGTATCCAGGGATGCTACCGGCGGGAGCGCACCTAGCTCTGCAAACTCACTGTTTTCTACAAGTCTCCTCTCTCATAACAAGGACCGAGGTTCTGCAGTGGATAACAGCAAGCAGAGGACTCGTGGGATATCTGTACTCTGCTCATCACAGTCATTTGAAGAGGAATCATTGCCACTTACTCGTAGGTCCTGTAAGATTAATTTGCACTCATGCATTATTAATCTAAATCAGCTACTAGGTTAAAATGCACCTCCAAATCTTTAATGACTGCAGAACTACAGAATTTTGGACTAGTCATCTGTTTCATTGTATCTCTCTCTGGAATATGTAAATGTATGTACATTAACTATCATTTTTATCCTATGATATGGTTTTCTCATATGGGACTGCATTTTAATTTACCTGCTAATTAACAGGTTCAGCTGATTGTCGCATTCAATCATTTTTAACCTTTTAGTTTTGAGTCAGTAGCGCGACAGTATTGTACTGTATGTTAATTGTCAAATAAAGATTGTTTTAAATATTATTGGTGGTGCTACATTATAATCATTCCTATTATCCTTTCGCTACTCAAGGACAGCGGCCTGAAGATTCCCAAAAATAAAGGAAATGATGTCGCTAATAGTGCTACAGGACATTCTGAAGTGCTAAAAATTTATTTTAATGTTATCATGGTTAAAATGTAGATATAGCTTTACCAAAACTCAGTATTGCCAAAAATTTATTTATTACATGGAGGGGAGAACAGTGACTTTCACACAACTCTAGCTCCACTTGAAATAACAATACATTTGGAAATAGACATGAAAATTTAAATGAATCTCAATTTTTTTACCCCAATGATGGTCCAGAAATCTCATAAAGATCAGATTGTCTGTGTACAATGCCAAAAAGAATCTGAGTGTATCTGCAGTTTTAATGGGAAGCCATCATCAGAAAATGATCTATTGTTTAAACCATTTTTTTTTGTGTTACATGTATTTTTTTTGACAATATTTTATTTTCAGATTATGATCTTTATAAAAAAATAAAATTGGTAATCTTGCAATTTTCATACTGGCCTTTTCTTTAGTCTTGTACAGCCTATCCTTTCTGGAACAGTTTATAAACATTTTCTTAATGGCAGGAGTACAATGACAACTAATGCCAGTACACTCAGCTGGTAATACAGGATCCATCATTCACAATATGGAATTTCATAGCTGTACCTGCTCCTCCTCTTTTCACAATGACATCTGCACATGCGTAGACATTTCAATATAGTTACATACAGTGTTGGCCAAAAGTATTGACACCCCTGCAATTCTGTCAGATAATACTCAGTTTCTTCCTGAAAATGATTGCAAACACAAATTCTTTGGTATTATTATCTTCATTTAATTTGTCTTAAATGAAAAAACACAAAAAGAATTGTCGTAAAGCCAAATTGGATATAATTCCACACCAAACATAAAAAAGAGGGTGGACAAAAGTATTGGCACTGTTCGAAAAATCATGTGAGGCGTCTCTAATTTGTGTAATTAACAGCACCTGTAACTTACCTGTGGCACCTAACAGGTGTTGGCAATAACTAAATCACACTTGCAGCCAGTTGACATGGATTAAAGTTGACTCAACCCCTGTCCTGTGTCCTTGTGTGTACCACATTGAGCATGGAGAAAAGAATGAAGACCAAAGAACTGTCTGAGGACTTGAGAAACCAAATTGTGAGGAAGCATGAGCAATCTCAAGGCTACAAGTTCATCTCCAAGCCCATGGCACTGTGGCTAACCTCCCTAGATGTGAACGGAAAAGAAAAATTGACAAGAGATTTCAACCCAAGATTGTGCGGATGTTGGATAAAGAACCTCGACTAACATCCAAACAAGTTCAAGCTGCCCTGCAGTCCAAGGGTACAACAGTGTCAACCAGTACTATCCGTCGGCGTCTGAATGAAAAGGGACTGTATGGTAGGAGACCCAGGAAGACCCCACTTCTTACCCCGAGACATAAAAAAGTCAGGCTGGAGTTTGCCAAAACTTACCTGAAAAAGCCTAAAACGTTTTGGAAGAATGTTCTCTGGTCAGATGAGACAAAAGTAGAGCTTTTTGGGCAAAGGCATCAACATAGCGTTTACAGGAGAAAAAAAGAGGCATTCAAAGAAAAGAACACGGTCCCTACAGTCAAACATGGCGGAGGTTCCCTGATGTTTTTGGGTTGCTTTGCTGCCTCTGGCACTGGACTGCTTGACCATGTGCATGACATTATGAAGTCTGAAGACTACCAACAAATTTTGCAGCATAATGTAGGGCCCAGTGTGAGAAAGCTGGGTCTCCCTCAGAGGTTATGGGTCTTCTAGCAGGACAATGACCCAAAACACATTTCAAAAAGCACTAGAAAATGGTTTGAGAGAAAGCACTGGAGACTTCTAAGGTGGCCAGCAATGAGTCCAGACCTGAATCCTATAGAATACCTGTGGAGAGATCTAAAAATGGCAGTTTGGAGAAGGCACCCTTCAAATATCAGGGACCTGGAGCAGTTGCCAAAGAAGAATGGTCTAAAATTAAAGCAGATCATTGTAAGAAACTCATTGATGGTTACCGGAAGCGGTTGGTCGCAGTTATTTTGGCTAAGGGTTGTGCAACCAAGTATTAGGCTGAGGGTGCCAATACTTTTGTCTGGCCCATTTTTGGAGTTTTGTGTGAAATGATCAATGTTTTGCTTTTTGCTTCCTCCTCTTTTGTGTTTTTTCATTTAAGACAAATTAAATGAAGATAATAATACCAAAGAATTTGTGTTTGCAATCATTTTCAGGAAGAAACTGAGCATTATCTGACAGAATTGCAGGGGTGTCAATACTTTTGGCCAACACTGTAGTTATGTAGGTTAAAAAAAAAGCAAGGTCCATCAAGTTCAACGTTTCTCCACCAATTCTACATTTCGGCACTAATACAAAGGATAATGTCAGGATTCAACCATTGTGGCTATGTACATGTGTTGTTTCCTGAAACAAAACAAAGTATAAGTCTAAAAAAAGCCCTAGTAGCTAGTGTGAAAATGGCAAGATTTTTTTATTTTATTTTTTAACACAGATTATGTTATGAAAAAATAAAACAATATTTAATGAATAGATCATTTTCTGATAATGGCTTCCCTTTAAATTGGACCATACTCTGTTCTTGAGACTTCACATATATTTCAAGCATGAATTTCTAGCAGCTCATATCACAACACAATTTACTCACTGAAAAAAATGGATGCTATAGAGTTGAAGTGTGAACCTTTTAGCCTTATTAATTATGAGAATTGAGAGGAATGCTGCAAACATGCTGTCGCCAAAATGCTGAAATAAAATCTTAAATGCTTTGGTAATCCATCTAGAGATTTGTCATTTCATGCATCATGCCTCCTTACAGATAATAAGCACTTTATCACCATATCTCAGTGCCTGTCATCCCGAGAACTGTCCACTGTGAGATTTTCTCAGTACTAGAGAGTGCTAGTTATACCGTACATATATATAAAATCAATTATTGTTAGCTCAATGTTTTCAGTTGAGTCATTCTATGAACCATATTGATATATTTCAGTTTTCTTACGAAACAAACCTATGGGCCAAATCATGTAAAATTGATAGCTCACGAGCACTCTAAAAATCTGTGTTTTGCTTTAAGTGTCTCTTTGTATTCAGGGGGCGATATTCTAGTGAATACATTAGGCAGCTGGTGGACGTACACAGTTGCCTGTCCTTAAAAATAACATATAAAAATAGCAGCACTAATGATTGTTGTTCACATTTGTGTTTCGAGACCTGAACAATAATGGAATTTATTATTTATGGAGCCGTGCTGTTTTTTTAGGGCCTTCAGCTTCAGAGACTTGTCATCCCCCCCCCCTAACGCGGCAGGAATGCGTACTGTATACTCTATACCATGAAAAGGGGTTACGGTATGTGAGTCTCGAAAAAAGGATTGTTTTTTTTTTTCAATAAAGCCCATGCCAATCTTATTCATGGTGGTGTTGGGTGTTAAAAGGAACCTGTAAGGTTGGATAACAGTATTAACCTGTAGATAAAGAGTTAATTTTCAGGTTAAAAATATTAGGAAGGTGCCACCCATTGTACTGAAAGTGTGGCAACGGGGAGAAAATGTAAGAGAACCTGTCAACGCGATTTTGTAATATAGAGGATAGACACGTCTGTAATGGCACTGTAATACTGATTATATTGATGCTTTTGGTGAAGAAATCTGCTTTGTGGTTCTTTCTTAATCACCATATGAAGTTTTGTGCTAATTAGATTTTGGTGTACAGGGGCTGGAATGTATACCAAAAATGAATGCACCCCCATATCGAAAACTACTGCCTTCAGTATTTTGCATGACCTCGATGATTTTTTAGGCACAAAATGATTGTGTTGGTAGCTTATTGCAACTTCTATTTTTCTCTATTCTTCAGGAACGACCTCTTTGAGAGCCTGGATAATGGATGGAGAGTAATGCTCCACTTGTCTCATCAGAATTCCCTATAGGTGTTTGATTGTGTTCAGATCAGGAGACACTTGGCCACTAAATCACTTTCATCAAGTTCTTCTTCAGAAATGCAACAGAAGCCTTAGATATGTGTTTTAGATCATTGCTATGTTGTAAAAGTGCACGTCTACTAAGGGCATGGAGTGATGGCAGCATCTTCTCTTTCAATATAAAGCAGTACATCTGTGAATTCATGATACCATCAATGAAATGTAGCTCCCTGACACCAGCAGCACTCATGCAGCCCCACGTAAGGACACTGCCACTAAGTTTCACTGTAGGCACAGTGCATTTTTTTTTCACTCCTCGCCTTTGCAACGCAATACAGTTTTGAATCCATCAGTTGCAAAAACATTTATCTTGATTCATCGCTCCAGAGTATAGAGTCCCAGTGGTCTTCATATTTTTTAGCATAGGCTATGGTAAATTATAGGTGGGATTTTTTTCTCCATGAGCTTTTTGAAGAGGTTTTCTTTCTGGATGACTCCCGTGCATGCCATTCCTCTGCAGTGTATTCTGTATTGTTTCTCAGAGAAAACTTTCCCCAATTTGGCTTTCTACTTCTTTAGCTAACTGCAGTGAAGTTGCAAGTAGATTTTCATCAATCGTTCTCATCAGAAGTTGCTCCTGTTTAGGGCCTGAATGTTTCTGTGAGATGATTGTGGTTACATTTTTGTTACATTTTTGTATCACGTTTGCTACAGTATTCTGACTGATAAGTAAAGCTTTGCTGATCTGCTTGTAGCCTTCATGGTTCTTGTTTTTACTCAGGTCTTGTGGCGCCATTGTTGTCAACACAAATGGGTAACAGATTTATTTCATGATAAATTATCTCCTAGACACCTATTTAATGAAGGATTAGACTTACCTGTGGGTGAATTCTTGTAGATTTGAATTTTGAAGTCTAAACTTTAGTTTTGCTCCTAAGACTTAAGGCCCTTTTACATTTAGCGATGCACCAGCGATCCGACCAGCGATACGACCCGGTCAGGATCGCTGGTGCATCGCTAAATGATCGCTAGTGAGCTTTCACACAGAAAGATCTCACAGCGATGCAGCAGCGACGCAGCGCACGATACTCACCTCTCACACACAGCGATCCTGACGTCCTCCCGCCCGCCTCCACGCGTCGCTCGTCTCACACAGCAGGAAGCCCCAGCAGGAAGCTGATGACGAGAAATGGAGCCGCCCGATCTCGCGTGATCAGCGATGGACAGCGGGGGAGCCGGTCGTTGGTAAGTATCACACATAGCGATATCGCTAGCAATATCGCTATAACGTCACAAAACCAGTGACGTTTTAGCGATATTGCTAGCGATATCGCTTAGTGTAAAACCCCCTTTACATTGGGAAGTACTTATTTTTGCAATATGGTCTTGATTGAATTTGGTAGGAAAATTGCTTTCCTTGGGTGTACAAAATAAAAAATCTCATCTGCAATCAATGGTTCACACTTAAGGGAGTATTTTGTAGTGTGGTATCCCATACAAAATGTTGATTCTGAAAGGAAACTAAAGGTTTTCTGACAAGTCTGTTGGGGTGTACTCATTTATGCTGAGCACTGTTTATTAGACATGCTATATATACTGGATGTGTAACATACTGAGTGAGCACGGTATGCACTTTATAATACAAGTGAAAGTGTGAACCCCATTAAATATAGGAGACAATATTCATCTCCAAGTAGAATGTCTTTGCAGCTGCAGGTAATCTAGTTTTCAGAAAGTGTCACATAGAAACTAGCTTTTGAAGAAATCATTTTTTGCTAAATTTTCCATAGAGATGGATTTGACCAGACAGGTCTTTGACGTTGTCTGTGCTTTTGTCTCTGACAGTGTGAAGAGATTGATATTGCTTTTATCTATATTCCATCACCTGAGACACTTGCAAGATATTTTTCCTTTCGATTTTTACATACAGTTCCCAGTTTTTTTTAAATTTTTCCAGCCAAATAACATTGACAATGTTAACACTTTCAGAGCTTAGAATAAAGCCTGGGGGTAAAGATTCCTCCAGAACTGTCAGCACCTACACAATATAGGTGAGCCCATTGTCTTAAGTATGAAGCATATGTATCAGCACAGATTCTTCCCTTGTAAAGACTGTTTTAATAGAAAATTGGCAGAATAAATGCACAATCCTCTATTTTGACAGAATAGAGAGCTGTCTGTTGTCTGACAGTGCCAAATCATTTATAGATGGGATCTCTCTCGGTTTAATTCTATGTTTTACTCAGTTACATAGTAAAGTTAAAGAAAACCACGTCAATCAAGTACAGCCGAAGTATGGGAAAAGATATAAGGAATGGGGTAAAGGTACAGTACATCTATGGTGACACTGCTTTGTGCATTATACTATGGGTAAGGGTATTTTTTGCCATGTACATGAATGGGTTCATGCATATAATATAGATTGTTTTAATGCTGTGTCTGCTATTTGCAAACCTGATACTTTTTATGTACCTGTTCTGTCTTGCTGCATGAACTACTGCTAGGTGTCCAGTGTGTTTGTCACCTTGTATGTTTTCTAACTACTCAAATAATTTTTATCTATATGTAATTCTAATAAAAATTATACTTTTTTTTAGCTAAAATCTTTTTTTGTTTATATTATATTCAGTTTAAGTAGATAATTGTAATTATTGAAATGGCTATATGCTTTTCATTTTGATTAAATGCCCACATTTATAAGCTAAGTGTTTACCCATTGGATTTATTGCTTCTTATTATGGGTTTTAAATATTATTGGTCTATGAGCCATAAGGACCTTTCTACCACCATAAGATCTAGGACCTGGGACTCCCACATCCACTATCGTTTTACTTCTGATTGTATGCAACTATATCAGGATACTCTGGATAAATAGTGAGGTTCTCACTTTGTGTTTTGCTCCTTGCTCCAATAAAATGAGTCGAATTTCTATTGATTGCACATTCAGTGATAATACCACCACTGTGCTACTTACTGCTACCTACTGCTCAACCAGCATGAGCTTATTTTACAGTGAACATAAAGTTAAATGATCTTTATATATATATATATATATACAGTATATCTATAATTTAAATCTGATACAATTTGCCCATACCTATTGCCATTGACTTGAATAGATTCTGATATATATTGTCAGATATTGAATAATAATAATTTTCAAGCTCAGCCAATGGGATTTTAACCTTCTATGGAGGTTTTTTATTTGAGAACTCCGTGTTGATGTCAAGGGTGTGTCAGAGGCTGCAGACAGTCGCGCTGCATCTAGCTGCAGAAAGTCTCTGTTTTTGGCCTTGCAGACACCTTTTTAACCCTTCTGACTCTGTGACCCAGTGGCAACCTTTCTCCGGCTCTAATTGACACATCTGGACCTGGTTGTTTATAGACTCTAAGCCTGCTGCTGGGAGTTCCTGGTGATATTTCCATTTCTCCCTGTTGAGACTTGGAGCTCTAGCAGTCAGCTATCTTCCTCTTTGGTGGAGGATGTCTGTGTTACATATCTGAGTCTTCCCCTTGTTTATCTGTCTTTAGTGGTAGTGGGGATCGACTAGTGCCTCCCCATTATTCCCCAAGTAGGGTTTATCGCCAGGGTCAGGCAGGGATTAGGTTCCTGCTTGGCAATAGGTGCAGAACCTATATAGGGATATTTAGCGCAGACAGGGTGACTTTAGATCTGCCTAGGGGGTCTCCACTCCCCCCTTCCCTAGTGTTGGGCTCCCTTCACCTCATCCCATTGTGTTGCACTTAGTCTTTTCTACACTGTATGTGACAGTTGATCAGAGATCACAGATTTTAACAATTTGATTATTTTGTATGCGTAGCACCTATAGTTGACCGACTTTGGTTGGATCGGGTTTCATGAAACAAAATTTGAGTCGGATGAAACTGGTCCAACATGGGCAAAAAAAGTCGGAGTTTCGTCCGAAACCTGTTCCCAATGCAAGTCAATGGGAAATACAAGTCAGCATTGAGCAGATGACATGCATCCACTCAATGCCGACTTTTATTCCCCATTGACTTGCATTGGGGTCGGGTTTCGGACGAAACTCCGACTTTTTTTGCCTTAGTCGGACCAGTTTCATCCGACTCAAATTTTGTTTCATGAAACCCGATCCGACCAAAGTCGCTCAACTCTAGTAGCTACCTTTTTTGTATAGCAAGAATGAAGTAATGGTGGTTCTACATATGCACAGTGCCACTTCATTTTCTTCTGGTACATCTATAATGGCTGAACATGCTGCTGTATGAGAAATGCTGCATGGTACAGAGATGACATGACACTTCACTAACTACTTGGTTTGATCGGAAAAATACATCAATCAGACATTATTGGCATGATTGGGGGATATACTGTAAGTTTTAAACGAGAGTAAAAAATATTTTCTTGGAACAAGAATTTCTGGAAAAAGAATTCAGGGTATATTACAAAATTGTATGTGCTGCCATACGTAGACCAACTGTTATTTTTGCTAAAAATCTATTCATATTTGGCAGATGTCCCACTATAATCCATACTCCTTCTGGAGTATGTACACCAGGATTATCCTCCAAAATACAGAACTATGTTCTTAAACCCAAAAGATTGAGCAATGTAAATCTGTGTAATAACAACAAATATAAATTAGTTGTTGTGCACTTTTGTTACTTTTATGCTAATAACCCACTTTACGTGTTCTTCTGCATGGTTTATCTAATATATAAAGCTAAATGTGTGTGTGTGTGTGTATGTATGTATGTGTGTATGTCCGGGATTGGCATCTGCACCGTCGCAGCTACAGCCAAAAATTTTGCACAGTCACAGGTCTGGATCCCGAAAGCGTCATAGGCTATGCTATGGGGCGAAATTTTAACCCCGCGCGTTCCAATTCACCAAACAATTTTGCCACTAGGTACATAATGGGGAAAAAGTCTATGTATGTATGTGTGTATGTCCGGGAATGGCATGTGCACCGTTGCAGCTACAGCCACAAAATTTTGCACAGTCACACGTCTGGACCCCGAGAGCGTCATAGGCTATGTTGTGAGGTGAAATTTTAACCCGCGCGTTCCAATTCACCAAACAATTTTGCCTATTATTCTTTTCATTTCTGTGGTGTTATCGTCCTTCTGTAAAGCTGGAAATAACACAATTTATTACTGTGCCAACACAGACCACCCACTGACACAGACTGCAGGGGGAGCCCAGTATCACATAGGATAGGATTAGATACACGGCTCAGCAGTCAGTATAACACAGGATAGGATTAGATACACAACTCAGCAGTCAGTATCACACAGGAGAGGATTAGACACATGGCTCAGCAGTCAGTATCACACAGGATAGGATTAGATACACAGCTCAGCAGTCAGTATCACACAGGAGAGGATTAGACACATGGCTCAGCAGTCAGTATCACACCAGATAGGATTAGATACACAGCTCAGCAGTCAGTATCACACAGGATAGGATTAGATACACAGCTCAGCAGTCAGTATCACACAGGATAGGAATAGATACACGGCTCAGCAGACAGTATCACACAGGATAGGATTAGATACACAGCTCAGCACACAGTATCACGCAGAATAGTAATAGATAGATGGATCAGCAGACAGTATCACACAGAATAGGATTAGATACACAGCTCAGCAGTCAGTATCACACAGGATAGGATTAGATACATGGCTCAGCAGTCAGTATCACACAGGATAGGGTTAGATACACGGCTCAACAGTCAGTATCACACAGGATAGGATTAGATACACCGCTCAGCAGTCAGTATCACACAGGATAGGATTAGATACACAGCTGAGCAGTGAATAACACACGATAGGATTAGATACACAGCTCAGCAGAAAGTATCACACAGGAGAGGATTAGGTACACAGCTCAGCTGACATTATCACACAGGATAGGGTTAGATACACAGCTCAGAAACAGGATGTGCCAAAGGAGAGGACATTTTCATTCCAAGAATTCCACTCATTCCATCTGATTTGTTTTTTGATTTTAAACGCCTCCAGTTTCCAGTTCAACTGCTATTTGCAATGTCCATTAACAATGCTCAGGGACAATCCTCGAAAGTAGGGATCGATTTGCAATCTCCATGCTTTTCTCATGGTCAACTTTACATGGTCTGTTCAAGAGTTGGAACTGCCAAAAATCTGTTCATCTTTGCACTGAAAGGAAAAACTAAAAATGTTGTTTATCAAAAGGCTCTTGAATGAGTTGTAAATAAAATACTATCAATACTTGGGTAATTGTTTAGTTAATTTGTGTTGCAAATCTGTAGTGTTGAATATATGATGTGAAATGTTTTTATGTGCAATAGAATCATTATAATCATTATAATTTGTTATAACTAACCACAGTTGGTTACTATGCCCAGGCAATGCCGGGCTCTTCAGCTAGTAAAGTATAAGTGCCTACTCATCATACTGTATTCATCTATGAATGCATGATCGAGTTATTAATTATTACATTTTTTTGTTACCCATGTCAGTATGTTTTTTTTATACAAGATAAAAATTATAAAAATAAAGCAGAATTTTAATACATATTGTAGCCCATAAAATAGAACAAGGATAATACAGCAAACAGTCCTGTCTATTTGCCATGATTTTGAACTAAGAGTTCGAAACACGTTGGCCAAATACAATGGACTTGACATTTTTGGTTTTGATATGAAATAAAGTTTGAAGTTATCAAGTTGGTTCTAGATTATCCTTCTTCTAGTTTGTACCACTGCCACGACCTACAGGCCTTCATGACAGGTGAAAAGCTTTCTAAAATGACACACCTTTCCCCACCAATGCCTAGTGCCTTCTGAAAGTCAAACGTAGGATTTGATAGCAAGGCTCACCAGATCCATAGTCTGTAAAGTGTTTCTTGGCTTAGTGTGTATGGGTGCTAATTCTCCAGCAGCCCATCCACTTCACAAATACAGATAAAGAGTGGCACATCCAAAGTGTAAAATAACAGAATCTTTTTATTGCATAACAAAACTGTATAAAAAATATTTGCAATGGAAAAAGATCACACGATAGCCTTGAAAGATGGACTCATTTCTGGTGTAACAATGATGCTCCATAAGTAAGGGTGCTGTTGTTACATTGGAAATCAGTCTTTCATGGCTAGTGTGTGAACATATTCCATTGTAAAGGTTTTTTTATCCATTTTTGTTATGCAATACAGAAGATTCTGTTAATTCACTCTTTAGCTGTGCTGCTCGTCTATCTTCTATTTCCATAAATTGCACCCCCTCCCTCTATAGGGCATTAAGTGACCATCTACTTTGCATTACCCTTGTTCTTCCTATGCTTGAGGTAAGGCCAACAAATGTTACATATTAGATTTTTTATACAAAGGAGAACTCACATAGGAGAATAAAAAGTCACCATTTTTCCACACTGCTATGTTGGTTTATAGGTTAGCGATGTGTAGGACAAAAGACATAATGCCACTGTAGGTTTGAGGTGAGGTGGAGGTTAAACTCTAATATTCCCACTGGTATTAGAAGGTAAAAATGGGTTACTGGTATTGTCTAAGGTAGTCTAGGGAAATGAAAAGCTAAATTGTTTAAGAAATTGAATTTATAAAATCTTAACAGGTCCAGATTTATCTGCTAATTAATTGCATATATAATAATAAATGCGCTAAGCAGCTTCCGTCCAGTTGTAACACAGCTTCTGTCCGGTTGTAACTTGGTGACGTCACATCCAGACAGAAGCTGCCTTTGGCGGTAGCACTGTGCCTTTTCTGCCCCCCGCACACTCCCCGACACCATATACCTTCCTAACACACACCTTCCTCACCATGCCAGCCGTCACCACACACCTCTTGCCATGTTAACCCTCAACACACACTCCTCAACACACACACCTCCTCAACACACACTCCTTTCACATTTCACCATCTCCACTCACGTCCCCCCTCTTTCACTCCACATACGACCGTTTCTCTCACTCCGTTCCTCATACTTACGCTGTCATCGCCCCTGCTCCACGATCGCCGTCGGCATCGGCACGATCCCCGACATCTTCTTCCGGCGGCGCTATCCTGGATCCAGACGTTGTCCACGCCGGCAACTTGTTCTTGCGGCGACGCCATCTTGGATCGGCGAAATCCCGCGATACTCAAGATGGCTTCGCCGCAAGAACATGTCGCCGGCGTGGACGACGTCAGGATCCAAGATGGCGTCGGCGAAATCTCGCGAGATTTCGCCGACGCCATTTTGGATCCCACGGAATTTCGTCATTTACCTCATGCCGACTTGCTCTGCGGACGTGTTGCCTTGCTCCTCTGCCTGTTCACTGCTGGTGTCTAATTACAGGGCCAATTTGCCTCTACCACTTCATAGCTACTGCTGGTGTCTAATTACAGGGCCAATTTGCCTCTACATCTTCATAACTACTGCTGGGCAATTACAGGGCCAATTTTGCCTCGAGTAGGACACCAGTTTCTTCAAACGTTAAGCATAACTACAGGAGGACCCCAGTTTAAGTCTTCTGCGTAATTACACCAGTTAATAAGTAATTTATCTCACGCCATTTATATGCCATGTTTATATGAACCCGGATGTCAAGGTCAGCATCATATTTGCTGCTGAGATGTTATTTCCTCTTTTAACAGGGCCGGGTTATTGTGAACAGCTAAAGAGATAGGCGGGATGGCTGTTCACCACATCTCCTTCTCAAGGTGTGCTGCTCACAGTGCCGCACAACACATGGTCAGCGCTACATCACTATCCTCCCGATGCGATAGCATCGGGCCTTAATCTAGTAGTATATATTTGTGGAGGATTTGCCTGGAGCTCCTTCTAAAGCATCAAAATAGCAGGTGCTAAGGTTGTGGTCACACACAAGTAAAAATGAACAGCATAGTAATTATTCAGTACTTTATTACAGAAAGATGGTAATTTCTGGGCTTACATTTACAAAGAATATAACACTATAAAACAAACTGTTAATGATCACTGTTAATAAACATTGCATAAATCAGTAGTACTAAAAGTGTAATATGCAGTGCTGTGCAAATTAATAGAGACAAAGCATGTTTTTAAGTAAAATCATAAGTTGGTTACCAGTCAGTGATTCAATCCAGTTTTAACTGCTTTGAACAGGCACTCACACCTGTTCAAAGTAGTTAAAACTGGTTTGAATCACTGACTGGTAACCAACTTACGATTTTACTTAAAAAAAATGCTTTGTCCCAATTAATTTGCACAGCACTGTAGCATAGTAAAATGCTTTTTTTTCCACACATGAACTACCTCTTCCCCTCCAATCTCCCTTTTAAAACCTTTTAATTTCATCATCCACTGTGTTTTGGTGAAACAGGTAACAAAGCATATAGAGAGGAGAGGGCCAGAGGAGTGAGGACAGGAGCTCTCAACACAGTGAAAAAAAACAGGCCATCACATGCAAATTGTGCTGCTTATGGCAAATTTATTTTACTTCAGTGCTAGATTCACAGCCACAATGCTCAGTACTGTTGTATAATGTATTCCATGCTGCAGATACTGCTTTTGTCTGTGTGCTACAAAGAAAGGAATGCAGCAATCCATATTTTTGTGTGTGCTGTGTATAGGAGGTATAGAAGACATCATACTGCTAGTTTCTGCCCACTAGCTCCGAGACAACTGTAAATTACAGATACAGGTGAAACATTGGTGAAAAATGCAACATACAAGTCATCTAATGGTCAGAGATGGTGTTATTTGTAAAGTAAACACAACTCTTTAATCTCATTTACCTGAAATGAGAGTGCTTGCTTAAACAGGTATGAAAATGACAGCTACACTTTAAGACAAGCTATAAATTCTGTATTGGTGAGAGGTGTTTGTTAAAGGGAACCTGTCCCATGAAAAAAACACTATTAAACAATTCCTCCCAGTGGCGTTCCGGTTTCAGTCATGGGGTTGGCGTCAGTATGGTTTCTGTCACTGCTCTGTGTATGGAGAGTGGTGCTGTAAGTGCAACCTCAACACTGACTGACAGCCAGCCATAAGGCTGAGCTGCTGTCAGTCAGAGCTGCGGACATGGTTACAGCCACCGCTCAGTTTACACAGTGCAGTGACTGAACCCGCGCTGGCCTCATTTTTATGAATGAACCTGGAATGCTACTGGAAGGAATAACACATGATTCACATTCACAATAAGTGATGGTCACCCCCTCCCTGCACAATGACCTCTGCATGTACCACAGAGCATGACAGAACAGTACCTCATAATGGCCAGTGAGTCGGATGCTATTACAATCTATGGACCACATAGCTACTGTAAAGCTATGTGCACACAATGCGGATTTGTTGCATTTCTGCAGCTTTTATCTTCTGCACGGAAATGCACCAAAATGCAAAGGATTACTAAAGCAAGGTTAATCAATGAGAATCCAGCGTTGTTGTGCACATGATGCGGAAAATTCCGTCCTTATTTGCAGCATTTTATTTTCTGCAGCATGTCAATTCATTTTGCGGATCTGCAGTGTTTTTCACCCACTGACTTCCATTGAAGGCTTGCGGATTTACTGCGGATTTGATGCAGATTTGGTGCTAAAAGCGCAGCAGATTTGTTAAAGGAACTAATGTCAGAAGGAGGAAGATTGTGTGGGTGGAGAATATAGAAGAGTGCCTATCTTGGTTGAAGCACATCAACAATGGAGGTTAGACTTGAAAATGACATCATTTTTTAAAAAAATAATATATCTTTATTTAGCTTACAAATCCACCAACAAATCCACATACCAATCCGCATGTAAATCTGCATGAAATCGCGTAGAATTTTCCGCAAGCAAATCCGCAACGTGCGCACATAGCCTAAGGATTATCTTTTATTTCTCTTTGTGCACACAATAGAATCAAAAAATCTACTTTACCTTTAAAAAAAATCCACAAAAACTAAATAGAATTTTAGGTATACTTTGTTAAATAATTTTAACTATTCAACATAATGTAGGTGACACATTTTGATGATTTCTTTTATTCTTTTATCCTTTTTACTTCGTAAAAGTAAATTAATGTTTTCTTTGGAATGCGTGCAGGACCTTTTTGTAATTGAAGCATTACGTCTGCACTTTATTTTAAAAAGATCCATATACTAAACAGCAAATAGAAATTACTTAGAAAACTCTTAGGCTTCTCTTATTGGAGTATTGTGTGTTCAGATTTCTTTCTCCTTACAAATAGGAGGTCACATGACTCTATTTATTGGAACATGCTGTTCCCCTGCTTCTGCTGATCTGTGCCGCTCTGCGCAGTCTTCAGCTTGTGGTCTTAAGTATTTAATTAGGACCACTTAGCAGCTATTAGGAATCATAGAATCATAGAATCATAGAATCATAGAATCGTAGAGTTGGAAGGGACCTCCTGGGCCATCTGGTCCAACCCCCTGCTCAAAGCAGGATTCGCTAAATCATCCCAACGGTCATCTTAGGAGGCAGCCTGTATACTCTGTGATGATGCCCAATTTGTGCTAATAGGTCCCCTGAAGAGTCTATAAGTGACGAAACGCGTCGGGATGCACAGGGACTTTGTAGGGCTATGGTTTATAGGGATTAGATGTGGACTGCCCTTGTTAGGGCGGGAGTCATGGGTGTTAGAATTTGTAGCTCAAACAGGGCTTGAATAGGGTGAACCCCCCCTTTTTCTTCCTGACCTGAAATGACTCTGATGGGACATCTGACCCTGGACATCTTCCATCTTCATGTGGTGAGATCTTTCCTTTTCACATTAAGTTGATGGCTTTATTATTTTGATGTCTTTGTTATATACATGAATAGGCATATTCCTTGATAACCTTTACAGGGTAGAGGTCTTTTTAGTTCCTCTGATAAGGAAACTGTTCATTTTTTACTTGATCTTCTTCTTATTGATTTAGACCAAGCATTTTTTTGGTCCAATCTTTTCAAATCTTTGGACTTGGAATAGCCACATGTATATATTGGTAGTAATCTGTTACAGAGACTTATACAGTTACCTCCATTATGGTCTGTGGCATTTGATCTAGTGATTTATTTGGCACTATTATCTTTGGTAGCTTTTACATTAATCATTAAAAGTTATGTTTTATGTTATTTCTCCATTGCTGATTTGCTACTTTGTATCGTGAGAATTTGTGGGTATTTAGTCCACTTTTGTGCTGCATTTCTAAGTTGTACCACTGCAGAACTAAAAATACACAGTGACGGACAATTGTCATTTTATGTTTATACGTTTATATGTTTTTAAAGCGGTTGTGTTCTTCTTTCCAACTCCGACTCCTCTGTACGCTGCATTGTGTTCCCTATCAGTCTCCTGGCTTCCTATTCCAATGAGGAATGTTACATGACCACTGCAACCAAACAGCAGCCACTGATCGCATTCTGTACGAGTCAGAACATTTTTTTTCTTCCTCTTTGACAAAAGGCTGCAGCTGATCAGTGGCTCCTGATTGGCTGCAGTGGTCAGGTGATGTCACCCACCCGGAAGAGGAATATCATCTGTCCTGGTAGCTGAATAATCAGATAATTGAAGAATTACTAGCCTACAATCTGTGGAAAAACTAGATCCTGGGTTCTTTTTTCAAAATTTTTTCATGAATGGACTCTATACTGCCTCCACCTTCTACAGTAACAAGGAATGTACAGTGCGCCTTCAGTTGACAGTCATTGGACAGCCTTCCTCTATGTTTTCCTTCACAGACTGACACGTTAATGTTCACTGCGGTAACTAGTGATGTCTCCTTGAAGTAGCATCGTGGGCAGAAGTCAGCACTATTTCATGGTTCCACGCGTAGGTTTCCTGGATGAGAGCAGCTCTGATAACCCACCGGTCAACAGGCAGGGAAGGCTGGTTGGATAAAATTTGGTGACAGATTGGAACAACCTGCTTACAAACAGGAGACATGGGTGTCTATTCTTCAGAGAGATGAGGCTCCCTGTAACACCCAACTCAACTCCTACATAGGAAAAGAACGTGAAAGTTAAGAGAAGAGCAAAGCAAGAAGCTTTTCTATAAGTTCCTTAGACTAGAATAGAGGGTTGTATACAATGCTCAGTTGCCGATCCATCCCCTGTGTACTGTGAATTTCAGTAGGCTGAACAAGGCACGTAGAGCCAGATTCATTGTGATTAGTGTTCGATCTCCGTCATTCTAACATTAATTTTTTTCAGTAAATGCTAATCTTGTGATTAGGTGATAAATGTTTCTTGTTAAATGACCCTTTTAAGTTATTCTAGCCAACACATTTTATGGTTTTATTCTTTTTTTATACTGATCAGCGACCTATAATTTTCAACGGATCATTACAAAATTTTAGTCCCATCTCTAAGACCTCTCTGCGCTACATCTGCTTACTGGCATGCTTTCTCGCAGACTGTTGTTTCTCATGAGTGTCCTCAGATAACCTCAACAGGCCATGTTGTAAAAAGTTGTAATGACAAATGAGATCAGCCGTACAATATAAAAAATAATAGTCTGACATGATTTCTAGAGAACTAGCCTGGAAAACATATCTCATACTTAGGCCACGTTCACACGTTCATTGTTTGGTCAGCATTTTACATCAGTATTTATAAGCCATTTGTAAGTGGCGCACATGTTTCTATTATACTTTTCCTCTGATTGTTCCTCTCCTAGTTTTTGGCTTACAAATACTGAGGTAAAATACTGACCAAATAGTGAGCGTGTGAACGTGGCCTTTGATGATGACCACTAACATTCACAGCTTTAATTGCACATCACAAATGCAACTTCTTTTTGGGGATACTTATCAAATCTAATTTTATTGTAGTTGGGATTGTCACCAGGGCCTTCAAATTACGATATTCATCTTGCTTATTTTCTCCTAACTTACTTTTTGAAATTAATGTAAAGTTTGGTTAACAGTGCATAATGGAGCCTATAATTGTGAATCCACTAGGTGAAGAACATTCATGCTGAATACATTTAGCGTTGGGAAGCAATAGACATGGGCACTCATCTGATGGAAATGTATGTTAGATATTTTGAAGTGTTACAGATTCCATAGATGTTTCAGCACTAAGTACAATTTTCTAATGGATTAGTCTACAATTTCTTCTATTTTCTTAGAAAACACCAAGATCAAGTACTTCTTAGAATTTTGTACTATTCTTTCTATGCCTCCAGTGCATCTGTGTGGTGTGGGTTGCCAGTGCCTGAGGCAAGTTAAGTACTTTGTGTTTCCTAACCAGTGGAATGTTAACTGTTATGATTAAGTCACCGTAGGAGGCAAAAACAGAAATGCTAGCTAAGTCCAGAAAACCAGAGAAGTTGGCAGCTATCGGATTGCAGACCCCTGAACCTATCAACACAACTAGCAGTAGCCGTGGGGGGTTCCTACGATGCCCTAGACCCCTCGATCACAGCCGGAGAAATAGCTAGGCCTAAAGAAAGAAAGGGGAAAACTAAACTGCCCCAGAGCAGACCCCAAAGCAATAGGCAGCCCCCAACATATAATGACGGTGAAGCAAGATGAAAACACCAACACAGGCAGAAAGATAGACTGAGCAAAGACGGGGCCCAATCTAGCTAGATAGAAAAGGACAGGAAGGCTGCTGTCTGCAATCCGTGAAAAACCCTATGAAAATAAGAGCCAACAGACTGACAGTGAAAAAGGCCCTGAAGACGCTAGGCTTCAAAAAAGCTATGTCAGTACTCAGGAATATTCTGAAGACAGAGCTACAGGCAAAAGGAGATTCAGCTCACCCCAGCAGGGAATGGCAGAATCCAAAAAAGCAAGGAAAACAAAAACAAAACACTAATGCAAACAGGCAAAGCAGAAAAACTTAGCTTAGAGGAGCAGGAATCAGACTGGTCTCCTAGAAGTCCACAGAGAAATCACCCGCAGGGCAGAAGGGCGTCGGCAGCCTTATATCCAGTCCGTGACTCCACTCAGCCAGTCATCCTCATCAGGTTCAGGTGCCTGATAATCAGGCTCATTACCTTCCTTCACCAGAATAAAGAGTTCACCAGACCTCAGTGACGAAGGGGAAAATGAACTCACAACAGTACCTCCCACTTGAGGAGGGGTCACCGAACCCTCAACCACGCCACCAGGGCGATCAGGGTGAGCCCGATGAAAGGCACGCACCAATCTTTTGGCATGAATATCAGAGGCAGAGACCCAGGAATTATCCTCCTGACCATAACCCTTCCACTTAACCAAATACTGGAGTCTCCGTCTAGCCAGACGGGAATCCAGTATTTTCTCTACCTCATATTCCATGTTACCTTCAACCAATACAGTGTCCGGAGGTGCCACCCCAGGAACAACTGGTTCAACAAACCTCTTCATCAAGGACTTATGGAACACATTATGGATTTTAAATGTGACAGGAAGAGCCAAATGGAAAGAGACCGGATTAATAATCTCCAAAATCTTGTAAGGTCCAATAAATCTAGGCTTAAACTTAGGAGAAGCCACCTTCATAGCAATATTTTTTGATGATAACCACACCATATCACCAATCTTAAACTGGGGACCAATGGTCCTATGTCGATTGGAAAACCGCTGGGCCTTTTCCTGGGAGAGAGATAACTTATCCAGCACTTGGTCCCAGATCTGGTGCATTCTCTCCACCACAGTGTCAACACCTGGGCAGGCAGAAGGCTCCACCTGCCCTGAAGAAAATCGAGGATGAAACCCAAAGTTACAAAAAAAGGTGACATCAAAGTGGCAGAACTAGCTCTATTATTTAAAGCAAATTCGGCCAAGGGCAAAAATGAAACCCAATCATCCTGATCAGCGGAAATAAAACATCTCAAATACGACTCCAAGGTCTGGTTTGTTCTCTCTGTCTGCCCATTGGTCTGAGGGTGAAAAGCAGAGGAGAAGGACAACTGAATTCCCAGCTTGGAACAGAAAGTCCTCCAAAATCTAGACACAAACTGAACTCCTCTGTCAGATACAATGTTCTCAGGAATCCCGTGTAAGCGAACCACCTGTTGCAAAAACAGGGGCACCAACTCAGAGGAAGATGGCAACTTAGGGAGTGGTACAAGATGAACCATCTTAGAGAACCTATCACAAATCACCCAAATAACAGTCATTCTTTGAGAGACCGGCATATCAGAGATGAAATCCATTGAAATATGGGTCCATGGCCTCCTGGGGACAGGCAAAGGCATCAACAACCCACTAGAGTGAGAACAAGATTTAGACCGGGAGCAAGTCCCACAGGACTGCACAAAATTCCTGACATCATGAGATAAGGTGGGCCACCAAAAAGAGCGACTCACCAGATCTCTAGTACCAAAAATACCTGGATGACCAGCCAATGCAGAGCAATGAACTTCAGACATCACTCTCTTCTTCCACTGGTCAGGAACATACAACTTTCCACTGGGACAACGCTCAGGTTTGTCCTCCTGGAACTCTTGCAGAGCAAGTCTCAAATCGGGAGAGATGGCAGAAAGAACTACCCCTTCGCCTAAGATGGTAGCAGGCTTGGTCACCACAGGAGAATCAGCAAAGAAACTCCTAGAGAGGGCGTCTGCCTTGACATTCTTAGTTACAGGAAGAAAAGAGACCACAAAATCAAAACGTGTAAAAAACAAGGCCCACCTAGCCTGTCTAGGATTCAAGCGTTTAGCCGACTCTAGGTAAATCAAATTCTTGTGGTCAGTGAGGACCACAACTTGATGTTTAGCTCCCTCCAACCAATGTCTCCACTCCTCAAATGCCCATTTCATGGCCAACAGTTCCCGATTCCCCACATCATAGTTACGTTCAGATGGAGAGAACTTTCGGGAAAAGAAAGCACAGGGATTCATTTTAGCTGTTACAGGATCCTTTTGGGACAAAACAGCTCCTGCACCAATCTCAGAAGCATCCACCTCTACCTGGAACGGGAGTGAGACATCAGGTTGCCGCAAAACCGGGGTGGAGGTAAATCTTCGCTTCAGCTCCTGAAAGGAAGCAACAGCCTCCGGAGACCAATTCAACACATCAGCACCCTTCTTAGTCAGATCAGTCAATGGCTTGGCAATACTAGAAAATTTTGCTATAAATTTCCGATAAAAATTAGCAAAACCCAAAAACTTCTGGAGGGCCTTCAAAGAAGTGGGCTGAACCCAATCATAAATGGCCTGTACCTTGGCCGGGTCCATTTCAATAGTTGACGGAGACAAAATAAATCCCAAAAAAGAAATCCTCTGTACTCCAAAAAGGCATTTCGATCCTTTAACATACAGGGAATTTTCCCTCAAGATCCGGAACACAGTCCGAATATGTTCCACATGAGAATCCCAATCCTTGGAGAAGATCAAAATATCATCCAGATAGATAATCAAAAATTTATCGACAAAGTCTCGGAAAATATCGTTCATGAAGCACTGGAAGACAGAAGGGGCATTAGTGAGCCCAAAAGGCATCACCAGGTACTCAAAATGTCCCTCTGGAGTATTAAACGCCGTCTTCCATTCATCCCCCTGCTTAATGCGGATAAGATTATACACCCCCCTAAGGTCAAGCTTGGTAAACCAGCAAGCACCTCTAACTCTAGAGAATAGATCCGAAATCAGGGGTAACGGATACTGATATTTAATAGTAATTTTATTGAGGGCACGATAATCAATACAAGGCCTTAAAGAACCATCCTTTTTGGCCACAAAAAAACCTGGCACTTAAGGGTGAAGAGGATGGTCTAATATGACCCTTCTCCAACGCCTCCTTAATATAGGACCGCATAGCCTCGTGCTCGGGTACAGATAAATTGAAGAGCCGACCCTTGGGAAATTTACACCCCGGGCTTAGTTCAATTGCACAGTCATAACTCCTATGAGGAGGCAAGGACGCAGACTCATTCTCACTAAATACATCATAAAAGTCCGCCTAATAGTCAGGAACATCATGCGACTGAGGAGAGGTGGAAAAAACCGGAGCCTCACTAAAGGTACACCGACAACCCCAACTCACCACAAACACAGATTTCCAATCCAAAACTGGATTATGAATTTGCAACCAGGGAAACCCCAGAACAACGGCATCATGCAGACCATGCAACACCAAAAATCTGCAATTTTCTTGATGGTCTGGGGCGACCCGCATTACCACCTGGGTCCAAAACTGAGGTTTATTTTTAGCCAAAGGAGTAGCATCAATCCCCCTCAAAGGGATAGGCGTCTGCAGAGGTGTCATCGGAAATCCACAACGTTTAGCAAAATCCAAGTCCATTAGGTTTAGCGCTGCTCCCGAATCCACAAAAGCCTTGGTGGAAAATGTGGACAGGGAGCAGATCAGAGTAATTGCCAGAAGAAACTTAGGTTGAACACCACCAACAGAAAACGTGTGTGCAAAGCGTTTCTCTCGTTTAGGACAAACAGAAATAATATGCGAGGCATCTCCACAGAAAAAACACAGCTTATTACGCCTTCTGAACTCCTGACGTTGCGCCTTAGACAAAACTCTATCACATTGCATAGGTTCAGACGTCTGTTCAACAAGATCCACAGGATCAGACAATTGCTTTATCTCCATTGAGAGAAAAAAAAATTCCCCCTACGGCCTCAGAGATATAGAGGAAAGAATATACACACACCTTTTTTTTTTAAACACAATTCTTTCCTGCTATTGAGTACCCTAGGATCTGCAGTATGGCGGGTGATTCTGTTATGATTGAGTCACCGTAGGAGGTAAAAACAGAAATGCTAGCTAAGTCCAGAAAACCAGAGAAGTTGGCAGCTATCGGATTGCAGACCCCTGAACCTATCAACACAACTAGCAGTAGCCGTGGGGGGTTCCTACGATGCCCTAGACCCCTCGATCACAGCCGGAGAAATAGCTAGGCCTAAAGAAAGAAAGGGGAAAACTAAACTGCCCCAGAGCAGACCCCAAAGCAATAGGCAGCCCCCAACATATAATGACGGTGAAGCAAGATGAAAACACCAACACAGGCAGAAAGATAGACTGAGCAAAGACGGGGCCCAATCTAGCTAGATAGAAAAGGACAGGAAGGCTGCTGTCTGCAATCCGTGAAAAACCCTATGAAAATAAGAGCCAACAGACTGACAGTGAAAAAGGCCCTGAAGACGCTAGGCTTCAAAAAAGCTATGTCAGTACTCAGGAATATTCTGAAGACAGAGCTACAGGCAAAAGGAGATTCAGCTCACCCCAGCAGGGAATGGCAGAATCCAAAAAAGCAAGGAAAACAAAAACAAAACACTAATGCAAACAGGCAAAGCAGAAAAACTTAGCTTAGAGGAGCAGGAATCAGACTGGTCTCCTAGAAGTCCACAGAGAAATCACCCGCAGGGCAGAAGGGCGTCGGCAGCCTTATATCCAGTCCGTGACTCCACTCAGCCAGTCATCCTCATCAGGTTCAGGTGCCTAATAATCAGGCTCATTACCTTCCTTCACCAGAATAGGGAGTTCACCAGACCTCAGTGACGAAGGGGAAAATGAACTCACAACAGTTAACACTCTGAGTGTTCCAAAAACCCAATATTGAATCCCTTATTCCACAAGCACTTGTAATGTAGTTTAAGAAAATAATGATGTCACCATAGTAAGAATAAGCACACATTTCTATACCTTCTTCAAAAATTCTGAGAATAGTAATTTTTGCAAATTGTGTTGCTGCATGGTTGAGCACAACCACATCTGGCATTCTCTTTTAACCAACAGTGCATACACCAGTGGTATATAAAACCTACAAAGAGAAAGAAGTATATGCACGATAAATAACATCAAATAAGATCAAATCCATTATTGTACTACAAAAAGACATAAAAACATATGTTACAAAGGAGAGTGCACTCAAAAACTATGTCACTCAGGAGACCCAGTATGTAATAAGTACCTATATCGCTTAAATGCCTAAGTCAAGCAATGCCTGGGCACACAATGGCTACGCAGAACAATGAAATGCTCAGTGAAGATTTCTGAGGCACAGGTCCTGCTGAACTGGATCATATTGAATAGCAGGGAGGCTGAAATTTTGCACCCCCTAAGAATTTTGTGCCTGTGGCAATCATGCTTGTGCCCCGCGTCATGCTGTGCCCCTTCTCAAGTTGCAGTATAAGGTCGCTAACTATGGAATTTATGGTGAAGACTGTTTGTTCATCTTGAATCTTTTGCATTTTTGTCGCAGTCCAACTGTTTTATGACTTTCTTTTTTTCTGTATTAATAAAATTTGTTTGAGTCAGTTGATGTAGTCATCTCCCAGATGCATTAATCCTGACTACTTAGGTTGTTTCAAAGATATGCTGCTGTCCTGAAAGCATTCTTGTACTTTTTATATATTTTTAGCCAAAATGTGAATGTCAAAAATGACAGGTTATGCTCGGTTGAGGATTCTGAAATATTTTATGTAATACAACAGAAAAATAAATTGCCTTAAAATACAAGCAACTATTATGCGTACTCTCAAAGGATATAGAAGGACACAGCACAGGGTATAAAAATACGATCCAAAGTATTATTCTAGAATAAAGTTGGTCTGGTAAACCAGCAAACTTTTATTACTTAGTATCTAGCAGCATCTTACATACAGTATGTGTACTTACAGTGAAACTCTGCGCAAGCGTCAATATAACCAACTAGCTGAAGAGCCCGGCACTGCCCAGGCATAGTAACTAACTACGGTTAGTTATAACAAATTATAATGATTATATATATATATACAGTATATATATATATATATATATATATATAAAGCTGAATGTAGAGCCCAACCCACTCTGCTTAGCCACATTCGCTATAAGATCCCACATCATCCCGTCAGCAAGAGCCACCGACTACTAATAGCCCACATCATCCCATCAGCCAGAGTCACCGGACTACTAATATCCCACATCATCCTGTTAAAGCCACCGGACTACTACCACTAATACCCCACATTATCCCGTCAGCCTGGGGTCAGAACCAGAGCGCTGAGTGGATGTGCCCTGACTTCAATATCAATGATCCCTTTAATAGAAGCCTGGGGTGAGAATCAGAGCACTGAGGGATTTACCATAACTTCCAGACCAGAGATCCCTTTAAGAGAGGTCTGGGGTCAGTACCAAAGCGCAAAGTGGATTTGCCCTCACTTCCATACCGGGGATCCCTTTAAGAGGGGCCTGGGATCAAAACCAGAGCGCTGAGTGGAACGATCCTAACTTCCATACCAGGGATGCCTGTAAGAGAGGCCTGGGGTCAAAACCAAAGCGCTGGATGGATTTGCCAAGACTTCCATACCAATGAGCCCTTTAATAGAGGCCTGGGGTCAGTACCAGAGCATTTGAAGGCAATTGCCCTGACTTCCATACTGGGGGATCCCTTTAAGAGAGCCTGGGGTCAGAACGAGAACGCTGAGTGGAATTGCCCTCACTTCCATACCTGAGATCCCTTTAAGAGAGGCCTGGCATCAGAACCAAAGCACTGGATGGATTTGCCCTGACTTCCATATCAGGAATCCTTTTAAGAGGGGCCTGGGGTCAGAACCAGAGTGCTTAGTGGAATTGCCCTAACTTCCATACCAATGATCCCTTTAAGAGACCCTGTGGTCAGAACCAGAGCGCTGAGTGGAACGGTCCTAACTTCCATACCGGGATCCCTTTAAGAGACCCTGGGGTCAGAACCAGAGCGCTGGATGGAATTGCCCTGACTTCCATACCAATGATCCCTTTAATAGAAGCCTGGGGTCAGTATCAGAGCACTGAGGGATTTGCCCTCACTTCCATACCGGAGATCCCTTTAAGGGGGAAGATGTGCCTATAGGATGGAGGATATGTGATGGGTATATGGGTACGGGAGGGGGGGGGGATTCACTTCTGTCATGTACTCACTGCTCCTTTCTGGGGGCAGACAATGGCTGGGAGCTTATGTTTCCCGGGATGCTAGATTTCTCCCACCATGTCAGTGTCTGCTGAGGTGTTGTCGAGTGGGAAAACTGTTGCTCATAGCAATCAATCACAGCTCAGCTTCTTTTAAACAGCTCTGGTGAAATGAAAGATGCTTAGTGATTGGTTGCAAGGAAAACTGTTGCTCATAGCAACCAATCACAGCTCAGCTTCTTTTAAACAGTTCTGGTGAAATGAAAGATGCTTCGTGATTGGTTAGTGATACACACACATTCAATTTTATATATATATAGATAATACCGCTATACAGTAGTCAGATACCAGATATACAAGGCTGAACGCTCTTGTTGTAGACCATGCAAGAACGTATGATGCTTATCAGATGCCAAGAAAAAAACATTTATCCATAATGAAAGAATGGCATAAAATCCCTTTAACTTTCCTGTCTTTTTTTTTTGCATATGTAGAGGCCATAAAACAAATTCTCTGAGTTTTCCGAGCCGGCCAGCCACTCATTGTGACTGTCGCAGTAGAAACTTTAGCCCTTGATGTTCTAACCTTGGCCAGAGATCATGAAAACATTACGCTATAGAGATCATTAAATCAACCATAAATGTTACACTGACCTTCAGTCATAAAATGGTTGAAATATTTAAAGTGTTGAAGCATTTTTTAAACATTTCAGATCTTCTCTGTTCACTTTTTCAATTTTCTGTGTCCTTGGGGAACAAATCAACTGGTAATTTACCTGTGACTGTTTAAAAGACACTCAACAGGAACATCCGGATTGCTCGCAGCTACAGAGCGCCCATACAAAAGTCAAGATGGCCTTGTTGTTGTTTGTGACAGATTCCTTTTGAAATTTGGTGAGTGGGAAGTAAATTGGCTTCAGGAAAGTAAACAGCATATTTTGTGGATTTGTTGGCATGATGAATATTACAGTTCATGTCAGAACATCACTGCGATAAGCTGCGTTTGAAAAATGCCTAATATACATGTAAGATATGGTATTAAAACATGAAACTTAATTTAAAAAAAAGTCACCTTATGTCCTACTACTAACAGCTCTGACACCTTTCTTCTTTTCTGCATATAGCATGGATTTCCCAATGCAATGTTCCTTTTTCACTACCTACAGTATGTAAAATATTAAAATGGTGGATATTTGAAGTGTGCATCTTTTAAACTTCCTTCAGTGAAAATGAGTAAATCCATCCTACAAATGTTCCCAATGATACATAACCTTTACAGTGATTGGGTCATACATCCTTGGTGTAACTGGTTCCAAAGCAAATTCTCTCTTCAGAGAGGAAGAAGACTAGAGCTCTATTGCCACCTATAGGAAATAGCAATCCTAAATGTCAATATCGACCCTCTAATGATCCTTGCCACATCACTTAGGCTAAAAGCCAAAACGGAGATTTTGATTTTGGCTTTTATCCTAAGTCATGTGGCAAGGCAAGTTAGGCTACATTCACATTAGCGTTAAGGGGCTCTGCAGAGGGCTGCATACTTCCTCCGTTAAGCCCCGCCTACTTCTTCCTACTTCTGCATACTTCTGCACGCGTTCTGCATACCTATCTTTAACATTGGGTACGCAGGACATGTGCATGTATGCGGATGCGTCGTTTTGATGTGCCTGCGTGACTGTGCGGTCGACAGGCACGTCAAAATGACGCATCCGCATACATCCGCATGTCCTGCGTACCCAATGCTAAAGATAGGTACGTATGCAGAAGTGTGTGGAAGTAGGCAGGGTTTAACGGAGGAAGTATGCAGCCCTCTGCAGAGCCCCCGAACGCTAATATGAACCCAACCTTAGAGAGCTGATATTGCCTTTTAGGATTGCTATTTCTTAAAGGTGGCAATAGATTTATAGTCCTTTAACTCTCTGAAGTTACAAATTGCATAATTTTCAGAGGAAATTGTTGGCTTAAAAGCCTCCTCACCTTGGCATGTCAGGTTTGACATGTCATTCTCCGCAAGGAGAAATGTTACACCTTGGATCCCAGTAGTACAGGTGTCAACTTATGGGGCAGAATACTATTCTGGGCTTCCTCAATCTTCACTGACCAAGTGTAACTGCAGCCTCCGCACCCTAAGTAGTTAAATATCTGTCTCAGTGACTTGTACAAGTTATTATATAGGGGATATATGATCTTGGAAACAGCTCCTTTAAGAGTTAAAATCTTAGCACATAAGAATAGATATGTTATATGGAATTTTAAAGGAACTGACCACTTTATCTTTTTTTTAACAAATATTTTAGGGACAAGATATTCTGACAACTACTAATAAGCAGTATAAGCCTTCCTCAAGGACTGCTTTCCTTTTCTAAAAATGGCTGTCGATTAGAGATAACCAATTCAATTTTATTGCCTTGATCCAGTCTTCACTTTTGAGCCAAGAATGCTCGGCTCTCATTTATGATGTTGCGGGGCCTGGTTGGATCAAGGATGCCGAGTGCAGACCTAAAGACCAGCAAGCAACTATGAAAGACTGGTCACTGGGCCAGAGCATCGTGAATCGAATCACTCAACTCTACTGTTAATTGAGGAGCACGTTACCTAACCTGTACACACATAATATACGGAAACCAAGCCTTAGTCTTACGTGTATCATTCCATTTTTTCCTCCTTTTTAACTTTAGTGCAGGCACCAACTCATCCAAAGTTAAAATTAATTCAATAAATTGTGTTATTTGTAGAGGGCACAGCAAGGTCAGCACAAGAAGTTTATGTCAGGACATGCGGAAAAGTCATCTCTCACCTACTCACCTAGCAGCAAGTCTTCTCTATGATCTCAGCCTTCAAGGCTCCAATTTGTTCTCTGATCACAGTACACTGCTGAGATTGTCTCTAAGCAAGGCTCGTAATGATGCTTCATGACGTCAATCACACTTACTTCCAAATCTTAGATTTTCAACTTAATATTTTGTAGTTCCCCAAGCTCTCCTAATAGTTTTTGGCGGGATTAATATCCCCAGCTACAGAATAGCAGAGAATAGTGAGAGTGCATGAAAAAAATCATGTTTTGTGTAATTTAGTTTTTGCCGTCTATTTTTACCAGGCCATTAATTATTACATTCTTTGTGGAAATTTTCATTTTTTCACATGATTTAAATATAACACACAATGAAAAAAAACCCTTTTATTATATTTTAGTGTATTTTATCTGAGAGGTACTAATACTGTTGAACCAGTTTAACGGGAACCTCTCATATATCCAAATGATATTAACCTGCAGATGTATGGTTAAATCTGCTGGATCATATCATTAATAGCGTTACAATGCTGTCCAGATGCCTTACTGAAACACTACCACAGGTAGAAAAAAAAGCACAAATGCTTTACAGAGTGGGCTGTCAATCAAAGGCAAGGGGTATGCTTACATTATAATGAGAGGTGACTGTAGGCACTTAAGGTACGCCTCTGTGACTGAAAGCTGGCAGCTCCCAGGAGGAATAAAGTAAATTTTCTTCAGGCAACTGCACTTTCAGTATAGCAACCAGACAGCATTTTATTGCTATATATAAAACTATATCTGCAGGTTAAGAGCATTTAGGGGAATGAAAGGTGCCATTTAAAGTATTTCTGCACTTTTAGTCCAGGTGTTGAGACCACCTCCACCAAGTGCTGCCCTCCGAAAATGAAGGTGGGCTCCACAGAATATGTGAGCCAATATGGGCCTCAGAGTAGAGAGATATTCGAGAATACCTCTTACATAGTTACATAGATAGAAAAAAGACCTAGGTCCTTCGTTTTAGCAATCAGTGTCGATCTTACGACTTAGAACCCCGCCGATCTAGATCCTAACATATCTCTATGACATGTCAAAACATTTGTAAAAGCATAATAAATAATACTATAATTTGAAACAATAAGTATCTCATTAGAGCCCCATCCATGAACAGTGCCAACAGAGTGAGTCTGTAAAAAACAGTACTGCCAACAGAGAATCCTGGATAACTGGACAGCAAAGTTTCTACCTTCATGAAAAATTTTACTGTGTAGCTTGTAAAGGGGGGACTCACTGCAAACATCTTAATCCAAGCTCTTATAGTACCAAACGGTTACAATGTAGTTATTTAAAAAGTCCAATACTTTACAACTTTACTTTGACAATTGGGTGGTGGAAAGAAAACCCCAAAGAAATAACCAATTTCCAAAAATACTAATTTTCCAGAGCGGCTCTACTCTTTCGAACTCAGCTTTACAGTGTTTCCTCTGTCTCGGAGAGAATGGGGAGTCTGCAGCTCTCATGTGATGTCCCCATCAGACGAGGAAGCCATGTGACCACCAGGGAACACAATGCTAAGTACAGAGGAGCGGCATTTTGGCAATGAATATAAATGTACTTTTAATTTTTCCACTGCTCTGGGCAATAATGAGGTGGTGTAAAGCAGTGGACAACTCTTTAAGGAGTATTTGATCGACAACATCTAAAATTGGGTAAAGAAATTAAAACATTCTTTATTCTGTCTTTATTCTGCCACAATCCTTTAAAGTGTGTCTTACACATAACTATACAGGTCTTTGTAGGAGTCGCACATTTCAGGGACGGGTCAGACCTCCTTTTAGCCAAAAAAAGTAAAAAATGCAACAATGCTTCTTGAGAGATTATTTTCGTAACACAGCTCTAATGGAACATACAGTAGCTCAGTTGTTTATTTTCTGATTCGTATGGAGTCTAATGGCCCTGTTTAGACGAGCCCCAATAATCCTTCCTGATTTTTTGCTTGTGTAAACATGTCGACAATCAACCAACCAAGCAAAACAGTTATTGGTGATTTGATTCTTACGCATGCATAAAAATCATTGTGATCGGCAGCCCAACACTCAGAGTAAATCATATTAGCAATTATTCCGTCCTCATCATTGATGGTCGGCAATATAGAAAGGCTAGTGAATGAATAGAGTATGGTTGATTGGCTCTTGTTACTGACCTGACATCGTCCAGTGTAAATGGACATTAACTGGTAAAAGCTCTTCATTCTTCCTTATGCAATAAGCTCTACTAACCTTTAATACCGATGCATACATGAGGGATAAAATTGTAAGTTTCATCATAATGTTGGAGTATGAACAATTAATGCCTTACTGAAGTGTTTCTGGCATAAAAGGAATAATCCAGTATAAAGAGACTGCAATAAATGTCTGTTTTTACTGACTTATTTTCATCATGGATGTTTATTTTTATTGACTTATTTTAGTACTGGAAAATATAGTGTTGTAAAAGTGAATTATAAGGACGCGGAGCCCATTTTTACCACATTCATGTTATGAACAGATGTAAAGCATTTATTTTTAGAAACAATGTTAACTTATGTCCAAAAGTTATAAAAAATGTAATCTTTTCTAAAGAAAAAAATAAAAATCACAATTGTTTACAATTGTACTCTACTGTATCTTAAAAAATCAAGTCTATATCATCTAATCGCTGCACATTTATAAAATTACTAAGTGTAATGATCCGACTGATTCCTGATAATTAGAGATGAGCGAATTTGTTTGTTTTTGTGCCCAAATCTGATTTTGACATATTTGACCCATATTCGAACACTCTTCGTGCTGAATGTATGTTTAATGATCGGTTCCAAATATATTCGGTAATTTCTACTCCCATTGACTCTAATGACGTTCGGCTGTGTTCGACGAATATTGCAAAAACAATATTTGATGCCGATCGCATTCGGAATTGAATCAGAACAAATTCGCTCATCTCTACCAATAATATCTGATTTCCAGAGATTTTTATTTGTGGCTAGTTTTCTATAGCTACAAGCAAGTATACTTTGAAACTAAGATACTTTGCACTGTTTGTATTTAGCAAAACGAATGAATCTAATAGACAATTTTGTGCAAAACATTTTTTATGCACAAAATAGTGAATTGTTGTCAATTTGTGACCTTAAAACTCCAATCCAGACTCTAACTCTGCTTTCCACCCTCCTACGCTAACTGCTTCACAAATAGATCATGTATAATAAATAACTATCAAATTTATTGTAGTGCAATGGAATGGTAACATTAAGCTTTACATCACTATTGTGCATATAAAAATTTTATATTTTTCATTTTGAAGCCCCTGTTGGATTCATTGGTTCTTTACCAACTCGAAATTTCTCTATAAATTAGCACAAAGCCAAATCTATGACTCTCCAGGCCTGAAAAATCCCTGAACCCTAAGAATAAGAATATTCACCAAATTACTGGACCCACAAATACTATCATATAGAACATAATACCAGTAGACAGGAACACAAGCAAAATAAAAAAAAAAGTTCCTGATCAATGACATTATCACATACAAAAATAACATTATACACATAGACAAAATTGTTGGTACCCTTCTAGTAAAGTAAGAAAAAACAAAAATGGTCATTGAAATAACTTGAAACGGACAAATGTAATTTTCAATTTAAATTTACTGAATATCAACTAATGACAATCAGACATAGGGTTTGCATTCTGGTTCAACAGAAAAATAAAAAAAAATACAAAAACGGTCTAGACAAAAAATAATGGTACACCTAGTAAAGAGATTACAAATTTGACCATAGGGACATGTTAAATTAAGGTGTTGTCTGTAATTTGCATCATAGGTGTGTACAAACTTGTAGTTAGTCAGTCTAAGTAATTATAGGGTGAAAAGTAGTCACTGTGCTGCTTGGTATCATGGTTTGTATCACACTGAACATGGACTAAGGAAAGCTAATGAGAAAGTTGTCTCAGGAGATTAGAAAGAAAATTATAGACAAACATGTTAAAGATGAAGACTATAAGACAATCTCTGAACAGCTCAATGTTCCTATTACTACAGTTGCACATAGTACTTAGATGTTTAAGATCTATGGGACCAAATTCCCTGGACGTGGCCTCAAGAGGAAAATTGCTGATAAATTGAAAAGATGAATAATACTAATGGTAACCAAAGAGCCCAGAGCAACTTCCAAAGAGATTAGAGGTCAACTCCAAGGTCAAGGTACATCAGTTTCAGATTGCACCATCCGTCGCTATCTTGACTAAAGTGAACTTCATAGAAGGCAACAGAGGAGGAAATTGCAGTTGAAAGCAAATAATAAAAAAATGAGATTGGAATTTGCCAAAATGCATATTATCAAGCCACAAAGCTACTGAGACAATGTGCTTTGGATGAAACAGATGACACAAAACTGGAGTTTTTTGACAAGTCACATCATCTGTATGTTCACAGGCACAAAATGAAGCCTACAAAGAAAAGAACATTGTACCTACTGAGAAACATAAAAGAGTCTCAGTTATGTTTTGGGGCTGCTATCCTGCATCAGGCACAAGGTGTCAGAAATCTTTTGGTCTGAATTGCAGGTCATTGGTCCACCAACAGGATAATGACCCAAAACATAGATCAAACCATCCAAGGATGGCTAAGAGCAAAACACTCAGCCATTCTGAAGTGGTTCTATGAGCCCTGATCTAAATCCTATTGAACATCTGTGGAAAGAGCTGACACCTGCAGTCTAGAGAAGGCACCTTCACAGCTGAAGCAGTTTGCTTTTGAGGAGTAGGTCAAAATACATGTGGACAGGTGCAGAATTCTCATTGAGAGTTACAGAAATCATTTGCTGTTATTATCTCAAAAGGTTGTGCAACAAAATATATATTAAGAGTACAATAATTTTTGTCCAGGCCATTAATGTTTCTGTTAAACCAAAATTGTCTTATTGTCATTAGTTCATATTCAGTAAACTTCAGTAAATTTAAATAGAAAATTGTCAGTTTCAAGCTATTTCAGTGGCCATTGTGTGTTTTACGCACATGAATAGAAAGGCACCAATAATTTTGTTCTTGTGTGTTTATAATTTCTTAAATAAATGGATATATGCGATAAATCTTTTGTCTTGTATCCTTCTTTGTATTTTTCACTATGTGGTAATAGGGAATGAAAATAGCTTTCCAAACTCACAGGACCATCTTTTGTGACATTGAATGGTGCAGCTGACAATTATTTTCAGTGCTTTCACACAATCAATATTTTATCACTATGCAATGGCTATGTCACCGAACAGCTATTTTTACTATGAAAACCTATATTTTGATGTAACCCAATCATGACGCCAATGAGACTTTGTGTGTTGATACCAATCAGGAGTGTGTATTATACTTTGTTGAATCATATTTTTTAGGACATTCTCTATCGCTTGGTAAGTTAGCTTCTAGTGTAAAGTGCTCTTCTTTTCTTTTTGATTTTCCTTTGATTTGCTCACGACTCAGCCTAGCTGAGCTTGGCTATGTTGGGTCTTGGAGACAGGCTTTAAAGGGACATTATCAATAAAGTCTTTATTATTATTTATATAATATATATAGCGCCATATTTTTTGCAGCACTGTACAGACATTATCATCACCATTTTTATCTTTATAGTTAAGAGATAATGACTGTTAATAGTATGTTCAGAGGTTTTAATAATTAAATTTTCAAAGTACATGTATTTCATTATTTGCAACAGATCCTATTTGAATTTAGACTCACAAGCAACCTAAAGATGTTCACCGACTGTGTTAGTTATCAGTGCATTTGCAGTACTGCCCTGTGATGTGTATGCAGGAGCTCAGGCTTCTTTAAAGAGGTTGTCACTACTTTTACTATGATGGCCATCCTGAGCCGATCAGCTGTTATCGGTGACGGTGTCTGCAAGTACTTACTTGCGGAACTGACTGCCTACTTGTAGCGGCTGGGGCTTGTTACTGCACATCGGCATCTTATTGATTTGTATAGGAGGCGGATGTGCAATGACCGGCGGCGGCTACTAAAAGTAGACGGCCAGCTCCCCAAGTAGGCACTTCCTGCCAGTAGGACATTGGTCCTAGTGCGATCAGATATTTTGTCAACTTGCACTCTGACCAAAAATACGCTCATCTGCACCTGTCCTTTGGTACAGCTTTTCCCCTATGACTACATGTAGTATGATGAATTTATTATTTCATGACTTACATAGGACTCATTCACACTTGCAAAATCCATTTATGTTCATTAAAGAAAAGCAAAATATATAAACAGGTTTGTGCAGAAATAAAAAAAAAAAATATATGGCTGTTTTATATGGTGACCAAAAGTTTTGCATTTATTTTTAAAGTGTGATAACTTCTGTCTACTTGTTGTGATGCCATTTTCCTGGTGATTTTAAGGAAAAAGTCAGTATCTGATGTCCATAAAAGTGCTGTACAGATTTTGCACAAAATGAATGAAGAATATGGGGGTAAAGAGAGTCACCAAACTGTGGTGCGATGGCTAAGAGCAGTAGGGTTGAATGCACGAGTTCCAGTCAAGAAGCCTTTTATCTCTGCAAAGAATCGGAAGGTCCAACTTGAGTTTGCTAAAGAACACAGTCAATGGAAAGAAACAGATTGGTCTAACGTGTTGTGGTTGGATGAATCCAAGTTGAATCTGTTTGGTAGTGATGGCAAGCAATATATATATACCGTACAATTGAAAACATAATGATGTAAGGTACCAAACACCTACAGTGAAACATGGTGGTGGCAATCTCATGGTTTGGGGATGCTATTCTGCATCTGCCATTGACCATCTGCACAGAATTGATGGAAATATGAATGCTACCATGTACAAGGATATACTGGAGAATGTAATGCTGCCACATGGTAAAATCAAAGCAGACAGGGACTGGAAATTCCAGCAAAACAATGAACCTAAGTACACATCCAATTTAGTAAAAAATTGATTAGCAAAGAAAAATTTTCACCTGTTGCAATGGCCAAGCCAATCACCTGATTTAAACCTTATAGAGCACCTTTGGGATGAGTTAGGGTGAAGCCCTAGTGGCTTCAATGCCACACCAGTGTGGTGAAGTAATTAACCCCTTCACTCCAAAACCTGTTTTCACCTTCCTGACCAGGTCAATTTTTACAATTCTAACCACTGTCATTTTATGAGGTTATAACTCTAGAACGCTTCAATGAATTCCGGCAATTTTGAGATTTAGTTCTCTTGACATATTGTACTTCATGATAGTGGTAAAATTTCTTGATATCACTTTTGCATGTATTTGTTATATGCTGAAATAATTAGCGGTTGCCATGTCGCGTTTGGAGAGCCCCTGATATGCCTAAACAGTGGAAACCCCCCCACAAGTGACAATATTTTGGAAACTAGACCCCTTAGGGAACTTTTTTGCAGCTCTGGCACTTGTGTATGGGGATCCTGATGGTGTTGCCCTGGTGGATTCCCGAATCCGTAGGTGTAAAAAGGGAGCCAGGGTTGCTGAGGAGTACTGCTCAGAGTTTAGGAGATGGGCCACTAACTCAGTGGAATGACCCTGCGTTTAGGAGTCAATTTGTGCAGTGTTTGTCTCCAAAGTTGCAGGATACTCTGGTGCAGTACGCCGCCCCCCAGGTTGCTGGAGGCCGCCATGTCCCTTGCCATCCGGGTGGATAGACGCCTTAGGGAGAGACATATACAAAAAGTGCCCCCTGATGTCCTCACTAGGGAGGAGGACCCACCAGTGCGGACGGAGGAACCCAGACAGCCCGGTGTTGTTGATACAATAAAGGGGTCTGCGGCTCATCGTGGTGGTGGGGTATGCTTTTCCTGTGGGAAGCCTGGCCATTTTATGAGAGCCTGCCCAGTTCATGCCAAGTCTCCTGACGAACCTATGCAAGTAGGAGGAGCTAGTTTATATTCAGAGCTGCCTATGGTTCTGGGAGTGGTGTTGGCATGTTTGTACTGTGGGCAGACTAGTCACGTCCTGAAGGCTTGCCCATTGCGCACCACATTATCTGTGCCATCTGAGAAGCCGCATTCCCCTGGTCGCTTGGAGGGAGGCGACCAGGGAGTAAACATTTCCTCCATTTTGCCATCCCAAGGTACCATGTCAGCAGAGGTCTTGGCTGGCGGGGTACCGGAGGTGATACCGGTGCTTGTGGACAGTGGAGCAGGAGTCAGTCTGGTGGATGCTCGCTTTGTCCAGACTCATAGTCTGAGATGTAGGATGCTAGCTCAGCCTATAAGCGTCCAGGCCATAAACTCTGTTCCAGTGAGCCAGGGGAGCTTGACCAAGGTCGTAGAGAATATCCATCTGTGTATAGGACATCATGAGGAGTCCTTGTCATGCTACGTCTTGGAGGGAATGACAGTACCTATTGTTTTAGGCCTCCCTTGGCTGAAAAGACACAACCCGGTAATAGACTGGCGGGCGAGGGAAGTGGTCAGCTGGTGGCACTCCTGTGAGGGCTGCTGCCTAGGAACTACTGTCTCTGCTGTCTATCTTCAATGGACCCCTTCCTCTCCGGTGGGGGCAGCAGATGTGCTGCAGGAGAGTAGGATAAAGTCTCAACCCTCGCCATTGGCCAACCCTGGGAGGCGCAGACCTCGTAGTGGAAGGGGTTGGAGGGTGGTGTACCCCTTGGTGAAGTGCGGGGGTGTGAGTGTGGTGACACAGGGGGACGCCACTGTTGTCAATCCCAGAAAGAGTTCTCCAAGTGGTGACAAACGAACGAGTGGCAATAAACGTTCAGGTCCGGACCTGTGTGAGAACGAGCGTGTATGGGTGGCCACCAAAAAACATCCAGTGGAAGTGTGTTGTGGAGTGTTACCAGCTCATACCAAACATACACATACACAATCCGTTCCCCAGGTCAGCGCTTCGGAGAGGTGTGTTGACTCCAGAACATACAATGCCAATACCGGCGTGCTCGTTTGTCATCAACCTGACATGCAGGTGCTTGCTGGGGTGAACTCGGGGTCTGGGCATCCCCGCTGTGGGTGGTTCCCTGATGGGGAGCGGTCTTGAGGGTCCGGAGGCCCCTCATTAGGGGGAGGGTACTGTCATGATCCATGCGGGATCAGGACAGATAAAAGCACAGGTAACCTTTTTTTTCTTAAGATGTGCTTAAGTGTGGTTTTTGCCCCGGTGGCCACTTGGATTATTGCACTGTGGTGTTGTTTGTTCTAAGTTTGCCCCGGTGGTGGTGAGCGTCATTGCACTCTGTTTCCTTAGTTAAGTGCACATGTTTATAATGCTGGTATGATTGCTGGCTCTGCTATAAAAGAGTCACAGGTGTTGCAATCAGTGTTGGTGATAGTATTCATTTCAACCATCCTTGGTGGAGGAAGGAGCTGGAGAACGTTCCCTGCAGCACTGTCTTAGCCCTGGTGTGGAAGGAGTCATAGGGGATTTCCTTGTAGCTCTGACAGAGTTTGGTGGCAGCGATTCAGGAGTAGAGCTGCATTCTGGTGGTGGACTCTGTTGCCAGGAGCAAGTGCAACAGAATAAAGCTAAGTTGTGTTTCCCTGTTTGTGTTTTTCCTTCGTGTATATTAGTACAGCGGTGGGGCCTGTGCCTGCGCCACCCAGCTCCCTAGCAAGGGATAGGTGTAGGGTGTGCTAGGTTAACAGGTATCCTGAGCGGCGCTCGGTGCGGAACCGGCATAGGGAACGTTAGGAGCGTTAGGGACACTGACTCAGGGGAGTGCAGTAGGTCTCCGCGTCCCCTTTCCCTATCGCAGGGCCCACCGTTGTAACTGTTTTCCCTTCCCCTTGTCTTGTTGTTTTAGTTACCAGCCTGCGGGCTGTGTCACATAGGACTGTATCACGTGCCGCGTCTTGTTGCTTACAGTTACAGGCCTGCGGGTCGTGCCACACAGGACGGGTCCACGTGACATAAACAGTGGATGCCATGTCCCATTTGGAAAGCACCTGATTTGCCTAAACAGTGGAAACCTCCAACAAGTGACACCATTTTGGAAACTAGACCCCTTATGGAACGTATCTAGATGTGTATTGAGCACCTTGAACCCACAGGTGCTTCACAGAAGTTTATAACGTAGAGCAGTGGAAATATAAAAATCACATTTTTCCAAAATAAATTTTTTTTAGCTCCACATTTTGCATTTTCATAAGCGTAACAGGGGAAATTGCTCCATACAATTTGTTGTGCAATTTCTCCTGAGTATACAGATACCCAATATGTGGGGGAATACTACAGTTTGGGTGAGCGGCATTTGACTTTTTGAATGTAAAATTTACTGGAATACTTAGCAGATGCCATGTCGCATTTGGAGAGCCCCTGATGTGCCTAAACAGTTGAAACTCCCCCACAAGGGACCACTTTCTGGAAATTATAACCCTTTGGGAATTTATCTACAGATATAATGATGAATTTCACTCCACGTGTGTTTTTCAGAAACAGGAAGCAGTGGATGTTGCTGAGTGAAAATTGTAAACTGCCGTTGTAGTGACCAGTAGTACATTATACGCAGCTCATGCTTCTGGAGACATGCACCTGTAAATTAGGCAGGCTCTCATCACTACAGAAATGCCAAACATGTGGGCGCTATATGTGGTTAAGCCACACTGGGGCTCAGAATGGGGGTGCATTTGGATTTGGGAGCACATAATTTGCTGAATTTCTTTTGGGGAGCGTGAAGCCATTTCGCTTTTCCAGAGCCTTTGTGCTAACAGTAACATGGAAGCCCCCTATATTTTGGTTAATAGATAACAGATCTGAGTGGGGACTTTCTTTTTTTGTGAATTTAGTTGAAGCTTTTATTGGGAACATTTTACATAATGTTAGGGATCACATTTATCCGCGCTCTATGCTAAGCACTTGCTTTGGGGTTTCCATCTAAATCTCCGAGCAACGTGACAGATGAAACCCCCAAGGGATCCATTCACTATAATGAGGCAGCAGATTTACTCTGGACTCCGTATGGCCTCTGTTAAGCAGTATCATTTTCAGAAGTGCACAAAACTGTGTCTGAAGGCACTTTTATGCAATCCTAAAAAGTCGGACTCCGCCGGATAACAGGTCAGACGGCGTCCACAGTGCCTCCATCTGCCTCATTATATGGAATCTTCCACCGGGGGTTCTATCTGAGTCACAAATTTCAGAGATTTACACAGAAACCCCGGTGTAAGCACTCAGCATAGAGCACAGGATAAATGTAAACCGAGCCTTACTGCGATCTTTGGGAGGCAGAATGAAAAAAATCAACAGCATGTGATTTTTATTTTTGACGCTGTTCCTCATGTAAAAAATAGAGAGAAGCCAGCGCTGCCTAAGGTTAGAATGCAAGACATAAAGTGCATATACACATATTAATTTCTGTTATGAATGAGTCACCGTAGGAGGCAAAAGCAGAAATACAAGCTAAGTCCAGAAAACCAGAGAAGTTGGCAACTATCAGATTGCAGACCCCTGAACCTATCAACACAACTAGCAGTAGCCGTGGGGGGTGCCTACGATGCCCTAGACCCCTCGATCACAGCCGGAGAATTACATAGGCCTAAAGAAAGAAAGGGGAAATCTAAACTGCCCCAGAGCAGACCCCAAAGCAATAGGCAGCCCCCAACATATAATGACGGTGAAGCAAGATGAAAATACTAACACAGACAGAAAGATAGACTGAGCAAAGACGGGGCCCAAAACTACCTAGATAGGAAAGGACAGGAAGGCTGCTGTCTGCAATCTGCCAAAACCCTATCAAAAAACATAAGCCAACAAGCTGATATGAAAAAGGCCCTGAAGCAGCTAGGCTTCAAAAACTAAATCAGCACTCAGGTATTTTCAGAAGACAGAGCTAAATGAATTCAGCACACCCCAGCAGGGAATGGCAGAAATCCAGAAAAACAAAGCAAAACAAAGTCAAAGCACCAAAGCAAAAGGCCGAGCAGCAAACTTAGCTTTAGAGGAGCAGGAATTCAGACTGGTCTCCAAGGATCCCACAGAGAAATCACCCGCAGGGCAGAAGGGCGTCGGCAGCCTTATATCCAGTCAGTAACTCCATTCAGCCAGTCATCATCATCAGCCTCAGGTGTTTGATAATCAGGCTCACTACCTTTCTTTACCAGAAGAGGGAGTTCCTCGGGCCTCAGTAATGAAGGGGAAAATGAACTCACAACAGTACCTCCCCCTTGAGGAGGGGTCACCGAACCCTCAACTACGCCACCAGGGCGATCAGGGTGAGCCCGATGAAAGGCATGCACCAATCTTTTGGCATGAATATCAGAGGCAGAGACCCAGGAATTATCCTCCTGACCATAACCCTTCCACTTAACCAAATACTGGAGTCTCCGTCTAGCCTGACGGGAATCCAGTACTTTCTCTACCTCATATTCCATGTTACCTTCAACCAATACAGGGTCTGGAGGTGCCACCCCGGAACAACAGGCTCAACAAACCTCTTCAACAAAGATTTATGGAACACATTATGGATTTTAAATGTGACAGGAAGAGCCAAATGAAAAGAGACCGGATTAATAATCTCCACAATCTTGTAAGGTCCAATAAATCTAGGCTTAAACTTAGGAGAAGCCACCTTCATAGCAATATTTTTTGATGATAACCACACCATATCACCAACCTTAAACTGGGGACCAATGGTCCTATGTCGGTTTGAAAACCGCTGGGCCTTTTCCTGGGAGAGAGATAACTTATCCACCACTTGGTCCCAGATCTGGTGCATTCTCTCCACCACAGTGTCAACACCTGGGCAGGCAGAGGGCTCCACCTGCCCTGAAGAAAATCGAGGATACAAAGTTACAAAAGTTACAAAGTTACAAAAGTTACAAAGTTACAAAAAAAAGGTGACATCAAAGTGGCAGAACTAGCTCTATTATTTAAAGCAAATTCGGCCAAGGGCAAAAATGAAACCCAATCATCCTGATCAGCAGAAATAAAACATCTCAAATATGACTCCAAGATCTGGTTTGTTCTCTCTGTCTGCCCATTGGTATGAGGGTGAAAAGCAGAGGAGAAGGACAACTGAATTCCCAGCCTGGAACAGAAAGTTCTCCAAAATCTAGACACAAACTGGACTCCTCTGTCAGATACAAAGTTCTCAGGAATCCCGTGCAAACGAACCACCTGTTGTAAAAACAGGGGTACCAACTCAGAGGAAGACGGCAACTTAGGGAGTGGTACAAGATGAACCATCTTAGAGAACCTATCACAAATCACCCAAATAACAGTCATCCTCTGAGAGACAGGCATATCAGAGATGAAATCCATTGAAATATGGGTCCATGGCCTCTTGGGGACAGGCAAAGGCATCAACAACCCACTAGAGCGAGAACACGATTTAGACCGGGAGCATGTCCCACAGGACTGCACAAAATTCCTGACATCACGAGACAAGGAGGGCCACCAAAAAAACCAACTCACCAGATCTCTAGTACCAAAAATACCTGGATGACCAGCCAAAGCAGAGCAATGAACTTCAGATATCACTCTCTTCTTCCACTGGTCAGGAACATACAACTTTCCACTGGGACAACGCTCAGGTTTGTCCTCCTGGAACTCTTCCAGAGCACGTCTCAAATCGGGCGAGATGGCAGAAAGAACAACCCCTTCACCTAAGATGGTAGCAGGCTTGGTCACCACAGGAGATTCAGCAAAGAAGCTCCTAGAGAGGGCGTCTGCCTTGACATTCTTTGTTCCAGGAAGAAAAGAAACCACAAAATCAAAACGTGTAAAAAACAAGGCCCACCTAGCCTGTCTAGGGTTCAAGCGCTTAGCCGACTCTAGGTAAATCAAATTCTTGTGGTCAGTGAGGACCACGACTTGATGCTTAGCTCCCTCCAACCAATGTCTCCACTCCTCAAATGCCATTTCATGGCCAACAGTTCCCTATTCCCCTCATCATAGTTACGTTCAGATGGAGAGAACTTTCGGGAAAAGAAAGCACAGGGATTCATTTTAGATGTTACAGGATCCTTTTGGGACAAAACAGCTCCTGCACCAATCTCAGAAGCATCCACCTCTACCTGGAATGGAAGTGAGACATCAGGTTGCCGCAAAACCGGGGCGGAGGTGATGCTTCGCTTCAGCTCCTGAAAGGAAGAAACAGCCTCCGGAGACCAATTTAACACATCAGCACCCTTCTTAGTCAAATCAGTCAATGGCTTGGCAATACTAGAAAATTTTGCTATAAATTTCCGATAAAAATTAGCAAAACCCAAAAACTTCTGGAGGGCCTTCAAAGAAGTGGGCTGAACCCAATCGTGAATGGCCTGTACCTTGGCCGGGTCCATTTCAATAGTTGACAGGGACAAAATAAATCCCAAAAAAGAAATCCTCTGTACTCCAAAAAGGCATTTCGATCCTTTAACATACAGGGAATTTTCCCTCAAGATCCGGAACACAGTCCGAATATGTTCCACATGAGAATCCCAATCCTTGGAGAAGATCAACATATCATCCAGATAGATAATCAAAAATTTATCGACAAAGTCTCCGAAAATATCGTTCATGAAGCACTGGAAGACAGAAGGGGCATTAGTGAGCCCAAAAGGCATCACCAGGTGCTCAAAATGTCCCTCTGGAGTATTAAACGCTGTCTTCCATTCATCCCCCTGCTTAATGCGGATAAGATTATACGCCCCCCTAAGGTCAAGCTTGGTAAACCAGCAAGCACCTCTAACTCTAGAGAATAGATCAGAAATCAGGGGTAACGGATACTGATATTTAACAGTAATTTTGTTGAGGGCACGATAATCAATACAAGGTCTTAATGATCTATCCTTCTTGGCTACAAAAAAAAACGGCACCTAAGGGTGACGAGGATGGTCTAATATGACCCTTCTCCAACGCCTCCTTAATATAGGATCGCATAGCCTCGTGCTCGGGTACAGATAAATTGAAGAGCCGACCCTTGGGAAATTTACACCCCGGGCTCAGTTCAATTGCACAGTCATAACTCCTATGAGGAGGCAGAGACGCAGACTCATTCTCACTAAATACATCATAAAAGTCCACCAAATAATCAGGAACATCATGCGACTGAGGAGAGGTGGAAAACACCGGAGCCTCACTAAAGGCACACCGACAATCCCAACTTACCACAGACACAGATTTCCAATCCAAAACTGGATTATGAATCTGTAACCAGGGAAACCCCAGAACAATAGTATCATGCAGATTATGCAACACCAAAAATCTGCAATTTTCTTGATGGTCTGGGGCGACCCGCATTACCACCTGGGTCCAAAACTTGGGTTTATTTTTAGCCAAAGGAGTAGCATCAATCCCCCTCAAAGGGATAGGCGTCTGCAGAGGTGTCATCGGAAATCCACAACGTTTAGCAAAATCCAAGTCCATTAGGTTTAGGGCTGCTCCCGAATCCACAAACGCCTTGGCGGAAAATGTGGACAGGGAGCAGATCAGAGTAATAGCCAGAAGAAACTTAGGTTGAACACCCCCAACAGAAAACGTGTGTGCAAAGCGTTTCTCTCGTTTAGGACAGACAGAAATAATATGCGAGGCATCTCCACAGAAAAAACACAACTTATTACGCCTTCTGAACTCCTGACGCTGCTCTCTGGAAAAAACTCTATCACATTGCATAGGTTCAGACATTTGTTCAACAGGTGGCAACACCTCTCGTGCAGCTTTGCGTTCGCGCAAACGCCGATCAACCTGAATGGCTAATGACATAGAATCGTCAAGACCAGAGGGAACAGGAAATCCCACCATAGTATCTTTTACGGCTTCTGACAACCCCTTCCGAAAGAGAGCTGCCAAGGCTTTATCATTCCAGGTAGTAAGTACTGCCCACTTTCGGAATTTTTGACAGTACAATTCTGCAGAATCACGACCCTGGCTCAATGCCAGCAGGGTCTTTTCAGCCTGATCAATGGCATTAGGTTCGTCATACAACAACCCCAAAGCTTGAAAGAATGCGTTCACATTAGTCAGAATAGGATCATCTGGTTTCAAAGAAAACGCCCAATCCTGGGGATCGCCACGCAGCAAAGAGATGACAATTTTAACCTGCTGCGCGGAGCTCCCTGACGAGTTAGGCTTCAAGGCAAAAAATAATTTACAATTATTTTTGAAATTCAAAAATTTAGACCGATCCCCAAAAAATACATCAGGTGTAGGAATCTTTGGTTCAGCAGCATGTGAATGAGCAAGGTAGGCGGAAATTCCCCGCACTTCCGCAGCTAGCTGCTCCACACGATCAGACAATTGCTTTATCTCCATTGAGAGAAAAAAAAATTCCCCCTACGGCCTCAGAGATATAGAGGAAAAAATATACACACTTTTTTTTTTTTTTAACAATTCTTTCCTGCTATTGAGTACCCTAGAATCTGCGGTATGGCGGGTGATTCTGTTATGAATGAGTCACCGTAGGAGGCAAAAGCAGAAATACAAGCTAAGTCCAGAAAACCAGAGAAGTTGGCAACTATCAGATTGCAGACCCCTGAACCTATCAACACAACTAGCAGTAGCCGTGGGGGGTTCCTACGATGTCCTAGACCCCTCGATCACAGCCGGAGAATTACATAGGCCTAAAGAAAGAAAGGGGAAATCTAAACTGCCCCAGAGCAGACCCCAAAGCAATAGGCAGCCCCCAACATATAATGACGGTGAAGCAAGATGAAAATACTAACACAGACAGAAAGATAGACTGAGCAAAGACGGGGCCCAAAACTACCTAGATAGGAAAGGACAGGAAGGCTGCTGTCTGCAATCTGCCAAAACCCTATCAAAGACATAAGCCAACAAGCTGATATGAAAAAGGCCCTGAAGCAGCTAGGCTTCAAAAACTAAATCAGCACTCAGGTATTTTCAGAAGACAGAGCTAAATGAATTCAGCACACCCCAGCAGGGGATGGCAGAAATCCAGAAAAACAAAGCAAAACAAAGTCAAAGCACCAAAGCAAAAGGCCGAGCAGCAAACTTAGCTTTAGAGGAGCAGGAATTCAGACTGGTCTCCAAGGATCCCACAGAGAAATCACCTGCAGGGCAGAAGGGTGTCGGCAGCCTTATATCCAGTCAGTAACTCCACTCAGCAAGTCATCATCATCAGCCTCAGGTGTTTGATAATCAGGCTCACTACCTTTCTTTATCAGAAGAGGGAGTTCCTCGGGCCTCAGTAATGAAGGGGAAAATGAACTCACAACAAATTTCTAATTGTACTTTAAAATGAGACATTTAGCAAATAATTGATCATATGAGAATGCCTTGAAATGGCGGGGTGGCTCAAACAATTGATCAATTATATGCTAAATGTCTCATTTTAAAGTACAGTCAGCCCCAGGAACGCAAGTGCCGACACAGCCGGAATGGTGACATACCGGCAGTGAGTATAAGTGCTTGCATTCATTTTAATTGGGCCAAACATGAGGAATGAGAAGGGCTTATCCTAGTTGTGGACAACTTCTTTAATATATTTGCAATGCATTTTTGTTTATTAATATACACACATTTTATAGTCAAAGCCTACCTGTCTCAGAATATACTGTTTTTATATCACACTCCTTTTACAATATAAAGTTGCATTTTACCTTCAAACCTCTAAAAAATAAAATTTTACTATAGAGAATACAAGAATAAATCCAGTAGCTACATGATTTTTCTAGTTTTATTCCCTGCTGCATTTATGATTGCACTTGCATTGCTGAGTAAGTAAGTGGCAAACATCCAGGATTTTGCTCATGTTTATCTTTTTGATGTGGTCCACATTCATAAAATATAATAAAACTTGCATTTATTGCCTTCCCACAGTTCTTGCCTCTTTTCATTACTTTCTGAGAAATGGATTTGGGTATGGGTGTAGGAAATAGTAGTCTAACTGGGCCATTTATGGTTATTTTCTCTCGCTGCCTTCTGAGATAGCTGGTAATAACTTGGGCAGTATCAGCACAATGAGAACTGACGTCCTGTACTGGAAAGTGTTTACATAACATAATGGTTCATTTTCAATGTTAAGTAATTTTTTTAAGACCGACGTAGGAAATGTGCAGACATTAGGATAAGGTAAATAACTGCTGCAGATCATTAATAGACAGGTGTAATGTATTACATGGTTACATACTGTAAGGGAATGTGTTATAGTCATATAATAATAATATTGCATCTTGTTGGACAGCACAGGCTGTCATGAAGCTCTCAAGTCATCGGCACACAGATGAGCCATTGCTCCATAGTCCAGTTCTGATGCCTATCAAAGCACTGTGTGGGCCCTTTTGGAGATGGACAGGGGTCATCATGGGCCCTATGATGTGTCTGTAGCTACATATCCCCATAAAGAGGACGCTATAATGCACTGTGTGATGTGAGTTTTCTATCATAGTCAACATTAATTATTTAATTGGTTTGGGCTACAGTACCTCTCTTGTAAGATTGGAGCAAATGAGTTAGCCTTCACACGCCATATTCATCAGTATTAGTGATGGGCGAGTAGCATCGTTGCTCGGATCTCCCCGAGCATGCTCGGGTGATCTCCGAATATTTTGTCGTGCTCAGAGATTTAGTTTTCGTCGTCTCAGCTGCATGATTTGCAGCTGCTAGACTGGCTGAATACATGTTGGAATTCCCTAACAAACAGGCATTCCACACATGTAATCAACCTGCCTAGCAGTCGCAAATCATGCAGCTGAGGCGATGAAAACTAAGTGTCCGAGCATGCCAAAAGACCACCCGAGCATGCTCGGGAAAACCCAAGCAACGAGTATACTCACTCATCACTAATCAGTAATTAGTCTTAGATGCCCATGATCCTTTCACCAGTTCACTGGCTGTCCTTTCTTTGGTCTTACTTTGAGAGGTACTAACCACTGCCTGCTTCCAAATAACCGCACAAGACTTGCCCTTTTGTAAGTGCTCCGATCAAGTTGTCCATACCATTTGACTTTCGTCAAAGTAGCTTAAGGGCCTGTCACACTAAGCGATATCGCTAGCAATATCGCTATAACGTCACTGGTTTTTGTGACGTTATAGCGATATTGCTAGCGATATCGCTATGTCTGATACTTACCTCCGACCGCTGGATATCGCTGATCGCGCGAGAACGTCCTGGGCCGTTTCTCGTTGTCAGTTTCCTGCGGGGCTTCCTGTGGCACCGACGAGCGAAGTGTGGACGCGGGCGGGAGGACGTCAGGATCACTAGCGACCACTTAGCGATGCACCAACGATCCTGACCACGTCATATCGCTGGTCGGGATCGCTGGTGCATCGCTAAGTGGTCATGATCCTTCCTTATCATGGCCTTTGTTTCTGCTTCCCAAAAACATCAACTTCAAAAACTGATTATTCACTTGCTGCTTAATACATTTCCACATCTCAAAAGATACTATTGAAACAAATTTATGTTATTTCCTTTACCTGTCAGTTCTTTAAGCTTACATCCCTGTATTGTTGGGGTTGCTGTGTTGGTGAGATGTGTATTGATGTAAAATTTGACTTGCAAAACCGATTGTTTGCAACACAGTTTCTGGATTTTGGGGAAATTTTTTGTATTCAAAAATGGATTACACAAGAAATTAAAAAACAAAATACAGTCGCCTGTGACAAGCAAGCACACAATCTCTGACACTGATTTCAGATTTTTTTCTATGACTTGCTGCTGCTTTCTAGTGCTTTAAAAATTAAGAAAAAATGTGCAATTGTAATTCAAATGGAACTGGACAGAGGTCAGCTACACCAGATCAGTGATCAATCACACTGAGGCTGAGACTTATGCTGACACATCTGCTATTACTTTCATCCCCTATCAATTGAATTCCCAGACCATTAAGCTCATTTTCTTCAATTGCTGCAGTTTTTTAACATGTTACTGTCTGGAGTAATTGTCCAATGTTTTAGGGCTTTTTTTTTCTTTCCTCTACTGCTGAACTATGAGATCTGATGTCATCCAGTTTCCTAAACAACCATAAAATAGCTGCTGTATTTCCTGCCTCTACTTTTATACAACCTCTTATAGTCTCTCCAATTTAACTGTGCTTTATCATGTGATATGATAGCTACAAGACAATATGGAATAACACAATACACAATAGAACCATAAGACATGTGAACCTTCTGTGGTTGATAACATAGTAACATAGTTTTGAAGGCTGAAGGAAGACCTTATGTCCATCTAGTTCAGCCTATTTTTAGTGCAGCTGTTCTGCATTGTTGATCCTGGGGAAGGCAAAAAAACCCACAGAGTAGAAGCCAATTTTCTCCATAGGGAAAAAAATTCCTTCCCCTAAGCTGGGTCAACCATCTACCTATAATATTATGTTATTCGTAACCTTCTATACTGTTACTCACAAGAAAAGCATCCATTCCTTTCTTAAATTCATTCAGTGAGTTGGCCATCACCACTTCCTCAGGAAGAGAATTCCAGAGCCTCACTGCTCTTACCGTGAAGAACCCTCTTCTATGCTGGTG